>NC_092820.1:121587452-121757452 GCF_023375885.2 Dermacentor andersoni
CTCCAGGATCAGCGGGCCCATTTTACTACTATGCTGCCTCCTGGATCCGCAACATTTGCTAAGTGAAACACGCGAACACGATACGTCAAAGCCCGGGGACGTAGGCAATCAAAGCTTCACTTTAAAACATGCGTTCTTCAACTGAAACGGGCGTGTAAGACGACAGAGAAGACGAAGACATGACACTACGCCAAACATTTTTCATGCCCTTCTTCCGCCACCGAACGATGGTATACGGAACCGCCGAACTAGTGTAACACATGACACGAGAGCAGTCCACTTCGGACGCTCGGAAATGGCACACAGCGATGGGCGGAAGGCGAGACGGCAATGTTTGAATGGCTAGAAAGACTGTCAATAGAGCCAATCGAACGAAAACTAAGTTCAGAAGGACAGGCTGATGGGCTATAGCTTGGATCGCGTTTTGTGACAGGTAGCGCGCAGGGGGCGCGCGAGACGACGAGGAAAACGTCTCGTGTGCCTTTTCCGTTCGTCCTGCACGTTCAATTTGCGCTGCACATCACGTTACGCGATACCAACTATAGCCGTTCAGTGTGTCCTGCGCTTTAGAACTTGCTCAGAATAATAATAAAAAGATACCTGCACCAGTGGTCCACGGGTCTCGCCAGGTTGGTGGAGGCGAGCGCGTGCACGATTGTCGTGAAGAAGGCCAGCGTGGTGCATGCCAGCACGATCCTCTGGAACCGGCCGTGGCCGATGATGAGGACGTGGTCCAGCGGCGACGAGGGCCCGGCGGTCGTGCTGGCCGCGGCCGCGGTTCCTGTCGTCGTGACAGCCACGGCCGAGGTCTGGCCGGTCTCCTGCATACCTGCAGACATCGGGGACATGAACGTCGACGACGGCGGGAGCGAAGGTCGCGTCGCTGTCTCATCTTCGCCGACGGACGACACCCTGGGCGTCTCCGGCTGGCCGTCGAGTGGCGACTGCGGGAGCGACGTCGACGCGGACGACTCCGGCTGGAGGACGAAAGGGACCGCAAGCTGGTGGTGGTCTTCGCCGCCGTTGGACAGCTTGGACGCTTCGTCGCGGTCTTCGGAGGATGGCGATCGCGGAGTCAAGGAAGGCGGCGTCGGATCGGACGAGACGGCGCGCTGGGGATTGTCGCGCCCGTCTTCGGCGCTCGCCATGCTGGAGCAAAAGGAGCGGGGCTGTTCGGGCAGGAAGGCGACGTCGCGGTGGGTTTTCGAAGGAGCGAAGCACAGCCGCGTCCGAACGGCGAAGTCGAAGAGCTTCTTCTTGGCTCGCGCAGCGCGTGCCCTCGTTGTTGTTGATGATGCTGATGATTTCCTTAATGAATGACACAAACTCACTGGTCAAAGGAGGGGGGGGGGGGGGGTATAGGTCGAGAATTTGATGGTATTACGGTAAGAAGAATATAAACGAAGATGCGAGAAAAAATTTATCATAAATTGAATACAGTAATGCGCAATACACTGTAGGCGCAGATTATATAAATGATGCAAGTAATAAATATAATATCAATAATTAAAGGGAAGCAAATGAAATTTTGAGCTCAGTTTTATGCAATTTGTCCTTTAGTATTTGAATTTGATAATTTGGTGAAGGAGTAAATTGTGGAAATGTGGTAGGTAACGATTAATATCGGAAATCTTTGACGAGGCAACCTTATATTGGTTCGCAAAGGTAATCAAAGACGGCGCGGCAAACGTTCCGATGGCTGTAGCTTAGCCCCAACGGTGAGAGTGAGACTGCAACGGTTCTAAATAAACTTAGGCCAGTATTACGACGCGGAGTCTCCAAAATGTTGCTGATTATGATTTCTTGAGCGATGGCACGTGCCCACGAGGGGAATTCGCCTCACTACGGCAAATGAAATCAGTAGTTGTAAGTAACTAAATCGTGGAATAAAAGCCAGAAAAAGAAATCCACTGAGAAAGATATAACGAAAAATAAAATAATAATTAAAGGCATACATGCGATATAAATCACTGCAGAGATGGTAACTCAATCTGTTCGGCTTCTGGTTGTTGCGCTGTTCAGGCTGCTCGGGCACGACCCTACACTGTCGTGGATGGATTACCCGCGACTATGAATCCAAGCGGGGTCACGTGATTTGAATTGACTGACGGTGAGCGGCAGCTGCAAGCAGCGTTCCAACGACGAGTCTTGTCTTACGTTGTTGCCGTGGGCCTGGCCACGAAGGATGACTGCAGGACTACGCAGGAAGCGCAGCAGCTCTTCCTGCGTACAGTGTAGTATTTCACGGCCAGAGAGACTTGAGAGAGAGAGAGCAAAGTTTAATGATACGAAAGGCAGGGAGGTCAGCCTGAGGTACATTCCTCTAGCCAGCTACTCTGTGCTGGAGGAAGGGGGAAAGAAAGAGGGAAAGGAAAAAGGAGCAAGATGGGTGACAGTGACCACAGAAGAAGGGTGTAAAACATATGACAATAAATAAATCTATTGAAAGCCTAAAGTCCAGACCTGTAGTTTACTAAAAAGTCAAGTAAGTGTCCCGGCCAAGGTTTCTGGATTATTTACCTCTGTAAATGGATTACCGCCTGGACGTCTTGTAATTCCGTGGCGGTTGTCCTGCTCGAACGCATATGAAGTACAGCGACATAAGCTCATTGGTTTCATCGGAAACACAGATTTGATAGATTCTTATATATGACGGGCCCGGCACGGTAGTTCAGTGTCTACGACACTATGCTGTCGAGCGAGAGGCACCGGGCTCGATTTCCGTTAATGTCGGCCGCATTCCGATGTGAAAAAGATTTAAAAAAAAGATATGGTAGACGGCCCTAATCTTTGACTTAGGTGTCTCTTAGTGGCACTCGCACCTCGGCGTTGGTGTTCTTTAGGTTAAGCGAGCGAACGTCTTTCCCCTGGCACGATGTGCGGACGAGGAGCGAGGGAGGGCGAGAAGGAAGCGCAGCGCACTCCACCTGGCGGGGCGTAGCCCCCTAGCGAGCGGCGCACGAAGCGCACCTTACGCGCTTTCTCCGGTGGTGACGTCAGAGCGTGGACCCAAGTTAAAGAAAACGGCTAGAAACAAATAAACGAAGGTGGAAACGTCCCTGAAAGGGCATGAAGTATCCCAAGCATGCTAACCGCATTAATATACACGTATAGGACAGTTGCCCAACATATGCGTGCACAATGTAAGTCACACTCACCCCCCGCATAATCACCAGACCAGTGACGCCGCGGTAACAAGTGCATCGCGTACTACAGACCCACTTCGTCGCTGAGTATACATGAGAGGCCTTGGCAGGTTCAAGTACGGACGGCGGGCGCGTCGTACCGCCCGAAGGTGCTTGGACATCCGCTGCCGATGGAGAAGGTGTGAGTATCCGCGCTGTCTGAAGTGGTTGCGAAGTGATTGCGGATGACGGACCTGGATCAGTAGAACGGTCTCGGGACGGCCCGAGGGTTGCACACTCGAATGCAAGCCAGTCGCGTCGGAAAAACGTCCGACGGGTGTTTGGAACCAACAGCGGGCATTCACCGGTCGGACCTAACCGGCGCCGTTGCACCCCGTCCCGCACGAGGTTCGTCTTCGCAGCGGTGTTCGCTATCCCGGATGCTCTGCGACGGGACCTGTGCAGGGGTTGGGGCTAAGTATCGACGCCACTCCTGTTTCGCCACGGGAATTTCGGTGCGCGCTGCAGTTGGTTGTGTTGGGCCCTAAACCTGACAAGAGTACCCGTACTGCACCCCCTCAAGGAATTCAAAGGGCATATATTCCGCAGGTCGCGCTTTCTTACGAGTGTGGGATTCGTATTTTTGCAACGCAGTAAAACTAACGATTGCGCTACAGTGACTCAGAAAGATACAAAAACGTGCAAAGTAGGGTTCGTGTATATCCGCAGATGGTCGCGTGTTCATGCGAAACGTACGGGAGGTACGGCTATAAGTATACCGATTGGGACACACTTATTACGACTCGCGAAGCGTGCTCGGTAGAGCGAAAGCGTGACGTGAAACATGTCATCACAAAAGATGTTTATCTTTTGAAGTCTTCCTTTGTTTTGTACCTTTGACCATTCGTGGACGGTTGACACTCCTCTGTCTCTTACGTGTGTGTTAAGGTTAGTCATATCTTTTATGCTTGACAAAAGAAAGTATAACACAACGATGTAGCTGAAATAATGGTTGCGAACAAGAGCATTGCTGGAGTAACATCTAGATCGCTGTATGCAGTTCTTATGACTGTTGAACCCTGTTGATGTAATGTGGTTAACAGCCGCCACCCACGATACATATTCTGGCAAGAGAAATCTTATGTTACAGAGTATTATGCTGTAATAGCACAGAGAAGGAACACCTTCCATAAAAGGATGAAATAGTGGTATTAACCTAGCACAATCGACCTAACGAAACTGGTATCAGTTCAAAGCTGCATCTTGCTAGCATTCTCATCATCCGAGGAACCATATACTGTGTTGCTTCTTGCATTTAAAAAGCAGTATATCGGATACCTCAAGTGTATGTATTTGTGAACCCGGCAGCTATGTTTCTTACTGATGGGTTTAGGTACCAGTCTGCTTGTTTTGGCATTGAACTTAAGGCTTCTTAAAGAAACCGATAACCCTGCAGCAGCAGCTTGCACAATACTACACTCCCCGGCCTCTCGCATTATGACGTCTTTTTACATTTCAACAATTTTTTTTCTTTGTCAAAATGTGTGTCAATTTCACCAACTGTGCCATTGAGCAACCACGCATAAATATATTAAGCAAATAAAAAATGGTCGACCAGCCGTGCTCTGTTTGGTGTGATCCGAAATTACCATCAATGTTTCTTCCATGAAGAAAAAAAGCAGTCGTTAGTGTTAGTATCTATGTTGTGTATTTTCATTGGCATTTCATAATTAGAATATTGTTTTCAAATGAAAAGCATTGCTATGGTAACCTGTGCTAATTTGTTTATGTAGCATCGAGGCTTTCCAGCTGTCAAGCGGCAACTACGAAAAGTGAGAAGTCGCACCAGGGGCTCCGCTACCACTGTAACTTGTGTGGCTATAAGACTGATAGATTGTGTCATCTCAAAACACACCGTGGTTCATACAGGCAAGAGGCCATTTCAGTGACCTTTATGCCCTCATAGCTTCCTACAACAGAATACTCTCAAGGTACACCTGCGCACTCACACAGGCGAGAGGCGATTTCAGTGCCGCTTTTGCCTTAACACGTTTACTGTTAAATGCAGCCTAAATTTAGCACCTGAGCCATCACAAGGGCAAGTGACCCTTTCAATGCTAGTTCTGCTTTCAGAGCTTTTTTGTAAGCAGCACATTTTACTTGTCATTCAAGAGCTCTATGCAAGTGTTGAGGAAGTTGTGTTAGACAAATATCAAGCTGTGGGTCTATTATTAAAGATATGCCTTCATCATGACTACTTTAGTATTCTTATACATGTAGTAAACTGCTGCAAAGTAGACTGCGCTGCCAATGCGTTTGCATAGTTTCCTGCTATCCAGGGATAGCGCTTGTTTATGCTTGCACTGAGTTTTACTTGATTGTATTTGTTTGCCTGATTTTGATGGGTGGCTATTAAGAGACAACTGCCACAAATAAACGATCCTTGCTCTGGCAGCCTACATTTTGATGTGTCTTGGACACTGCGTTCTTAGCCCCGGGCATGGTGTAGCAATGGCAATGAGTAATGTACAAACATATTGAAAAGCAAGGGCTTTGCTGCTTGAGCAGGGTCATAAGAAATACCACCATTTGACGACGGCAAGGACAACAAGTGGGCTTTGCAAGTCATTCGCATGGAGTTCTACTTCGAAGGTAACAGTATTGCAGAGGATGCACAGAAGAGTATACTTCTTGTCTCGGCTCTCAGATCAAAGTGAACTGAAGTCCTCAGTGGGGGATGTTGTTCTTGTAAGGTGAACCAGTTCACCTGCAAAGAGGTGGCTGAAATTCTGGAGGGCTTCTAGGACCTCAAGCCCAATGATATTGCAGAAAGCTTCACGTTTTTTACTCGTGTCCAAAATGAAGAGAAATCAGCGGAAAAATCTACTGTCGAGCTCCGACGGCAAGCTGACAAATCCAACTTTGGGGGCATGCTGGACCTAATGCTACGGGACAGGATTGTATGTGGAATCCGGAGCAAAATGTCACAGAAAGCAATGGTTTCTCATGGGAGTTTGACCATGAAGGAAGCTGAGAGAATGGTACTGGCAGCAGGAGCTGTGGGTAAAAGCATCAAGCTCATGAAGACCATTGACGTGAAGATTGAACCAAACTACATGAGCTTATAGCAGGCAAGCAGCACGAAGCACAAATAGGCAAGAAAGTAAAGAGCGGAGAAGGTGCTGAAACAAAAGAGACTCAAAACAAGCCTGCAAGTTCAAGAATGCAAAATGCTTCGAGTGTGACAAAAAGGGGCTTGTATCTGTGTAGTGTAAGTAGCAGTAATCTGAGCACCTTCGCTTTAGTTGGAAGCCTCGACGCAATTGAGGCGTGTTGTTCTGAAAGTTCACAATCGCCAAAAGCCAAGCATTGGCGCTGAGTAACGAAATCATCCGTCCCGTGCGGCGCATGTTCTTCTGTGGAGGCATGAATGGAAATTGACATTGGTGCACCGTTATGTGTCATTCCCTGTGACGTCTACAACACTGCGCAATGTTGCCTCAAGCCCAGACGACAGACTTGAGGTGGTCCTGCTACTTGGGACTTCGGCTATCGCTGGAAAAGTTACGCTTACAGTTTCCTGTTACATCTCTTCGTGGATTCTTGACAGCAGAGACATATGAAGCACTCCTGCTCACAACATACTCTACTGCGTATTGTATTCGCTACCTTCTCGACAGAAAAGGTCCATTTTGTATTAACAAGAAAGTTCCGTAGTGATCCTATCGAATCACTTTTTGGGACACTGAAGCGATCCGTAGGCTGTAATGACCAGCTGGATGTCCGAGCTGCAATCTCTGGACTAGAAAAGTTCTGAAGACGAGCATTGCAGCTACATCGCAAGAATGCAATGTTGTCCGCACCGAAGAAACTGGACCGAGCAAAGGAGTTTTGCCTGCAAGTACACAAGCATGTGAGGGCTCAGCTGAACTTCCTGCAGTAGCTGCCAATGTGCTTAAGTGCCTAAAGCTTCCGAGTATACCAAGTTTTCCAACACTGCAGCTGTCTGCAATTGTTTATGTAGCCGGTTATATTGCCCGTGTTGTTAGGGAGCATCTGGATTGTGAAAGCTGCTGTGCAGTGACATCGAAGCCATTGACCAAGCAACCACTCCAGCAGCTGACTTGGCACCAGGACCGAGGTGGGTTGCTATACCCTTCCGATAAACTGCTTCATGTGTTGGAGACCCTGCCGCGCTTTGCTCAAACGGCTCTTGAAGAGAAATCACTGCTTCAGAAGCCTCTGAAGACTCTTCTAGAAGCGGCTGTTCCAGCTGTTTCAGAGTCGGGTCTCCTCCACTGCTCCAACGTTCAACACCACCAGGATCTTGCTGCATTGGTGCGCACAAAGTTCATAAAGCCGCTCCTTGTGAACTACGCCTCTACAGCCACAGATAAAAGTGATGTATATAAAACATTTTTTCGAAAGCCCCCTTTCAGGAAAGTATGTTAAGCCCCTTTCAGGAAAGTATGTTAAGCAACGCTGTGAGTAAGCTCTCTTCGTGTTCTTAGGAGTGAAAGAAGCCTTGGTTTCTTTTTTTCGTCGGATGAGGACGCCAAGACCCCGCGAATCATTGGCGTAGCCAAGGTTTCAGCCAAGGGTTCAACCCCTCCCCCCCCGATTTCTTTTAATTTCGCATGTGTATATATACATGCACACATACAAAAACATACACGTACATACAACATGCACGTCCGGAGTTCACGGAGATATTGCATCGCGCGCTTCCATTCATTGTGCACCTTGTTTTCAGTTCCTGGTGAAGCGGCTGGTGCTCATGCATCGCAAATTTACACGCCACGAGTGCGTCACACAGAGGTTCGCAGCCCCTTCAGCTCAGTGTACGTAATGGGCGCGATAAGCAGGTTGCAGAAATTCAACTGTGCATGTGCTTTCAGTTCTCGAGAATCGCATAAGTTCCATCCATCGCGAGCTGTCCTTTAAAGGCGGCTTAGCACTCTGCTGGCGCGTACGCTTTAGACGCTGCACAATCGAGCCACGCTGCGCAGCAAACATTCGTACCCTATATATTATAGCAGTGTGCGAGCAGCGCGCGTTCGTTCGCCATTTACACACAGTCTAGTTGAGTGGCGCCCCCACAAAGGTAAGCGGCGGCGCCGTGCAACTCGACTGACTGCGCGTCCCCTTTGTTCTCTCCGCAAAATGGCAGGCACTGCAAAAAGAGGCACTGATACGGTGCGCGCGCGAACGAGATGCGAGCCATGCTGTCAGAGTTCAAGAGTAGTTTCCTCAAAATAAAAAAAAAAATGTGACGTCACATCCCGTAAACCAAACTTATTCTATCTCACCTTCTCTCAGCTAACGCATGCGCAGCGACCACAGAGCCCTCGGGGGCGATGTTCAGTGAGCAGTCTATTCAGTGCGCAGAGCTTTAAGTTCCATATCTAGCCCAACTCCCAACGCATGCGAGAAACGGCATCCTACCAACTGTTTCTGTTTGACGGATACGGTGTCTTCTTGGACGCGTCATATAATACACATATAGGTCCGTCGCACAGCTTTACTAATGCGATTCGCAGTTCGCAAGGCGGTTAAACGAAATGTCCCGCTTTAACTGCAGGCAGTTTGAGCGGGCGATAGTCAACAAACGTCACAGAAACAGCGCGTTGACAATAAACGCAAAAGTAAAGCTTGGCGCACGATGATAAGAGAATAAAATAATAAAAGAAATGGAGAAGCCGCAGTCTGCCGCAAGTTCTTTGCGGACATGTCAGCTGCTGGCCGCCGGCTTCACACGTAATACACCCTGCTGTCGCGGTAAAGAACTGCGACGTCGCATTTGGTGGCTCTCCGTTAACGTCGCCTTAGAGCGCCTGCGCTTGCTTCCGCTTCGGGCCACGCGAAGCGGGGAGTAGAGCTGCCACTTGTCCTCCACGGCCATCATGCCCTGCACCGTGTTCGAGGGCGGCAGGTGCCTCGTCTCCGGCAGCTCGAACGCCATCGTGCCCAACAGCAACAACATGGCGGCGGAGACGGCGTACGCAACGCTCTTGAGCAGCGGCGACGGGATCTCGTTCACGAACGGCGCCACCAAGGCACCGAGCCGGCCGCTCATGTAGCAGCAGCCCAGCGCCGCTCCTCGGATCACGGTCGGGTAGAGCTCGGCGGATAAGGCGAAAACCGTGATGGCGGACAGGTCGAAGACGACGAGCCCCGAGACGACGAGGACGGCGGCTAGCTGGTCGAAGACGTGGGCCACGGACAGGGCGCCCATGGCGAGGGACAGGGCCAGCATACTGGCGGCGAGAGACAGGCGCCGGCCGACGTGCTTGAGGACGTAGACGTCCGCCACGACGCAGGGCATCCGCAGGAGCACCAAGGTAGAGCGCGCCGCTTCGTTCGTGCGCATCACGTGACTCGTGCTGAGGTGCGAGAAGGTGCCGAACACCAGAAACCAGCAGCCGAAGATGATGGCCGACCGCTGGCGCAGGGGCTGGTAGGACAGCAGGTCCGACAGGCGTACCTCTGCGCAACGTTGACCACTACTATATATAGCGTCGGTGTATCCAAGAAGGGTGCCGAAATGTCGCCAGGTAACAGCAAAACACGCAGCAAGCGCTGGACACGCACGCACGGTATTACAGCGCGGGCGCAGTAGCTGAAGGCCAATTGCTGCAGTTCATCGTCGAAAAAGGGCCGACAAATCATTAAGAGTGCGCCGCGACAGCGGAACACCAATGACGAGCAACCAACGCGGTATGCACGCACGTGTACACGGCGATGACCATAGCAGGCGGCGCCAGGAGCAACCGACGCTAAGCCTCGTGACGACGGTGACTCCGCTTGATTTCGCGGGAAATAGTGCCCCGGAATATGCCGCATATACTGTTCTACAACCCTGCAGACTCGCCTTTCAAGAACTCGAGCAGAGCAGGCCGGCCGACAGGCGTACGTTGCCTTCACGTGGTGAGTGCGCGTGCGGCGCAGCCATAGATGGCGCAGCAGCGTAGTCTCTGACGTCACACTCGAGAGGACGCCACTCAAAGATCTCGGGGGGCTAATAGCTTCGATTGCTTAATAGCTTCGATGGCGAAGCATGGATCGCGATAGATTGCGATAGCAATCGATGCTTCGCCTTTCGGGTGAAACTGCGACGTTTCTCTCGGTGTCCCAATAAACGGCGTACCTCATCACGTGCTCGCCATCGGTTTCACCTTCATGCATCCCACAGAAGCTATATCTATCCCTGCCTTCCATCACCGACATATCTGAGCCTCCCAGGAGTTGCTGTAGCCGCCGGTTTAAGCGCGGATATGGCACGTGCATCGCAATAATCACCGTGGTCCGAGACGATGGCGTGGCCGCCTTCCGGTTCTTGCTGGGTCCCCAGGTGGTCGTGCTGCCGCTTCACCTCGCCCTTGAGCGCCGACAGCCGGCGCCTAAACTGCTGTGGCTCGATTGCGTTGATGTACGCGGCCCGAGCGAGCACGTTCTCGGCGTAGCGCAGCTCGCAGAGGGCCAGGAGCCAGCAGGGGGACTCCTCCACCAGGTACACCGCGGCGACCAGGCCGCACGTTGGCACCATGTAGGCCAACTGCGGAGACACCGACTGAAGGTTACGCGGAAAGGTCATTCTACGCACAATTAAGATTAGTATACAATGAAAGGAGACCTTCGTCTGCTTGTAACTGGGTGAAGGTTTGCAGGCGAGCTCGTCACGCACATGCAAGTCTAAAGTGAATAAAAGAGCGTGTCCATTCCACTTTGCTCCAACTACGCCCGTGTGTGTGTGTGTATGTATGTATGTATGTATGTATGTATGTATGTATGTATGTATGTATGTATGTATGTATGTATGTATGTATGCATGCATGCATGCATGTATGTATGCATGTATGTATGTATGTATGCATGTATGTATGTATGTATGTATGTATGTATGTATGTATGTATGTATGCATGCATGCATGTATGTATGTATGCATGTATGTATGTATGTATACAAGCATGTATGTATGTATGTATGTATGTATGTATGTATGTATGTATGTATGTATGTATGTATGTATGTATGCATGCATACATGTATGTATGTATGTATGTTGTCTACCAACCGGGAAAACCGGGAATTCTCAGGGATTTTGAATAGTCTGGAAATATATTTCCAGACTCAGGTAAAACTCAGGAAATTTATGTCTCTATCAGGGAAAATTAGCTGCAATTTTATTAAAGGGAACGAACGTCGCGGTAATGCTGGCTCGAGTAACAGAGAGGGATCGTAACAAATCGTCTTTGGCGCCGTGTCATCTGATGTAGGAGTTGCCAGTGAACATACAGCCAACGACCGACTTTCCGGACGGCCGATCATTCGGACGGCTTCGCGGCACCACCACGTACCCCATAGGGTCAATGTATAAGAACGCCTGAAATTTCGGAGGCAAGAACCCTTCGCCGTCCAATTTGCCGTACTTTTTGCCGTGGCCGCAGGTACGAGATGGCATTAATCAAAGCGACCACCGACGCCGGTTTGATTACCCCAAAACGGCGCTCTCGCACGCAGATCCTCTGGCAGCCGTAGCCACCAGCGCGGCTAACGCTAGGCCTAGCTGCTTCGACGTTCGCTATTAAGCTTCTTGCCGTTCGGCGCCGTGTTTTTCATTGAAAGAATTCGCCGCTCTCAGCTGTGGCACCGACTCCGCCTTTGTGGTCCTCGCGATTGGCTTCGAAGCTCGGAAAACACGACGTGTTGCATAATGCCGGTTCTTGAAAGTCAGCTTCGCCTCAGTACAGCAATGTTACGCAGTGAAGCATACGCAAAGGTATTGCGGAGAAGCATAACAAGCGTGAGTAGGGGCAATTGTCACGGGACACAGTACGTATTCTCTAATTATACACGCGTGCACCCGCGATCTCCTGTCACAGTATGAGCACCGGTATGCCTAATAAGTGTACTCGAAGGCCTCTTCGGATGTGCCAGTGGGGATTTGAGCCCTTAAAGGCAGTAAAAAACATGCATTCATTTTTTTTCGAACTGCCCGATTTTCGGATGTTTTCGCGGCCCCTTAGGGATTCCAAAAAATAGGACGTTGACTGTACAACTGACCAAGAGGATGATTCAAATGGTCTGTGGGGCAGCGGATTTGAGGAATGATAGGGAAATTAACTGTGCCGCCTCTTCTTTGAAGGAGCTAGAGCTCAAAAAGCAAAGTGTTCGCTGACGCCGAGATGCAGGTTACCCTCATCCAAACCAAAATAAACTCTTTAAAGCAGTGAAATGCAACACTGAGGCGTTGTGCGCGGGCTGAATGTCAGGATAGTTGAGGTTGGCTTACCAGCTGTTGGGAGAGAGTCTCACTTTTGCCAAGGTTCGGGCCTCAACCACTGAGCTTGCTATCAGCTGTTAGAATTAGCTTATATATCCCCTTCAGTCACAGCCTCCACGTTTGTGAACGCGACCTATTTTTGTCATTTCTGTGCAGTGATAGCATAGGATAGAACACAAACATCAAGCTTAAGGTAAATTGAACATTCTGATAACCTAAATTACTTTCATTTTACTTCTGAGGGATATGTATCGTTACGGGGTATCACTTTGGTGAAGGCATTACCGCGTTTTACGTGATGTTTGGCGTGGGGCATGTCGGTAGCTACCTCGGAATATTTTTCATTTTCTTGAAATGATTGATGCCAATGAATAACTTGTGCATGCACGTAATTCGAGCGGCGTATTTAATGCTTCGATGAAGAAACGTAGCATGACTGACTTTACAATATTCAAATACTTAGTTACTCTGTAATTATGATGTCTCATGATAAAATGCTCAAAGAGTCATTATACAGTCTTGATTTACTTTCGGTGGAGTCTCAAGAACCATCTGTGTTTCACACACGTATCGACAGTCGATCATAATGCGTGACTGAAGAGGATATTCAAAAATATTTGTTTCTGTATGCATCTCCTTTTTATTCGTATTTGAAAATGTTCGACTCGATTTGCAATGAGTTTTACTATGTTTTTTCGAAGGTATCTTATTCGATGCGCATTTTACTAACCCCTGCCTTCCTAATAAAATAAACGCCACTCCTTGCTATTCAAACTTGATTAAGTTGTTTATTTTTTAGCATGCTTACTAGAAAGTAACAACATCGGGTGACACGGTGTCTGGGCAGTCATGACACAAAATAAAGTTCTGTGTCACTCAGAAAAACTTTGCAAAGGCACTCGGGGAAAACCTGGAAAACTCACGGAATTTGGAAGTGTCAACTTGGTACAGACACCCTGCAGAATAACGGCACTTGCCGCCATCCACGAAGTCGACCGACGCCCTTTGCCAGTGTGTTAGCACCAAGTACACCTTGACAATTTGTACAGGTGCGCCAGAGCCAATTATACGTTCTCTCATTTCGGTGACGGTATACGGTCGAGGCGGAACTTTCCTCGCCATCGCCGTCTACTTTGGGCACTGGGCGTTGGTACACGGATGCGCACCCGATAGAGAGCGAGTTTGCAGGGGAAGCTTTGCGCCGAATTTAACTTATAGGGTTGCCAACCGAGTACAGCCTGCGCCAGTTACCTGCGCGTCGTGCCAGTTGGAGACGAAGACGTGGACGAGCTCGCTGTACACGGCCGCGAAGAACGTGGCTCCCGCGACAGCGATGGCGCAGTAGGGGGCGCGGTGCTCCGTGTCGGTCACCTCGAAGAGCATCACGTGGGACGCCACCAGCACGCCGGCGGCGCCCGCCGACAGCAGGAACCGCAGCGTGGAGAAGAGGGACACATTTTGGGCGAACGCGAGCGTGGTGCCGGCGAAGACGAGCAACACGAGCCAGATGCAGAGGACGGGCTGGCGACCGATGCGGTCGGCCGCTACGCCCGCAATCTGGAGACGGCGAGCGCGGATTTAGGCTTAAGATTCGACCCGGATCTTATTTGAACGTTTGTTTTAACTAATGCGCCTAATTTTTACGGTTGGTGTATCTCGCTCTATGCACCGTTTTACACCGCACCATACCCATAAGAGCCGCCTATATTTGGTTACGTGGCGTGCACCCGTCATTGAGCGCCGTCTGGTCGGCGTTTGCTCGTTTGTTTATGGTGGCCACGGTGGCAAGCCATGCGTGCGTGGCTAAGACCGCATCTGTGTCGCCCACCACGGACGACATAAAGCTTTGGCCAAAGGTGCCGAGGGAGTAGTATATATATATATATATATATATATATATATATATATATATATATATATATATATTATACAGGGTGTCCCAGCTAACGTTAGCCAAGATCTTAAATATCGAATATCATCATCAGCCTGGTTACGCCCACTGCAGGGCAAAGGCCTCTCCAATACTTCTCCAACTACCCCGGTCATGTACTAATTGTGGCCATGTTGTCCCTGCAAACTTCTTAATCTCATCCGCCCACCTAACTTTCTGCCGCCCCCTGCTACGCTTCCCTTCCCTTGGAATCCAGTCCGTAACCCTTAATGACAACCGGTTATCTTCCCTCCTCATAACATGCCCTGCCCATGCCCATTTCTTTTTCTTGATTTCAACTAAGATCTCATTTACCCGCGTTTGTTCCCTCACCCAATCTGCTCTTATCCCTTAAAGTTACACCCATCATTCTTCTTTCCATAGCTCGTTGCGTCGTCCTCAATTTCAGCAGAACCCTTTTCGTAAGCCTCCAGGTTTCTGCCCCATACGTGAGTACTGGTAAGACACAGCTGTTATACACTTTTCTCTTGAGGGATAGTGGCAACCTGCTGTTCATGATTTGAGAATGCCTGCTAAACGCCCCCCAGCCCATTCTTATTCTTCTGGTTGTTTCAGTCTCATGATCTGGATCCGTGGTCACTAGGGGTGCGATCTTGTACGCGTTCCAAAATAGAACGGAGGCGTTTCGTTCCACCGAGTCAAATACGATTCGTCAATATGAACCGCGCCGAACGCCATGACATCAATTGTGACGTGATATCTGCTGTCAATCATTCCGTGTCGTCTGCTATCGGACGAACGGAACAGAACATACCGCCTATTTCGTGACGTAAAGAACGAACCGCCTCCGTTCTATTTTGGAACGCGTACAAGATCGCACCCTAGCTGTCCTAAGTAGATGTATTCCTTTACCACTTCCAGTGCCTCGCTACCTATCGTAAACTGCTGTTCTATTCCGAAACTGTTAAACATTACTTTAGTTTTCTGCAGATTAATTTTCAGACCCACCCTTCTGCTTTGCCTCTCCAGGTCAGTGAGCATGCATTGCAATTGGTCTCCTGAGTTACTAGGCAAGGCAATATCATCAGGGAATCTCAAGTTGCTAAGGTATTCTCCATTAACTCTTATCCCCAATTCTTCCCAATCTAGGTCTCTGAATACCTCCTGTAAACACGCTGTGAATAGCATTGGAGAGATTGTATCTCCCTGCCTGCCGCCTTTCGTTATTGGGATTTTGTTGCTTTCTTTATGGGGGACTACGGTGGCTGTGGAGCCGCTATAGATATCTTTCAGTATTTTTACATACGGCTCGTCTACACCCTGATTCCGTAATGCCTCCATGACTGCTGAGGTTTCGACTGAATCAAGCGCTTTTTCGTAATCAATGAAGGCCATATATAAAGGTTGGTTATATTCTGCACATTTCTCTATCACCTGATTGATAGTGTGAATATGGTCTATTGTTGAGTAGCCTTTACGGAATCCTGCCTGGTGCTTTGGTTGACAGAAGTCTAAGGTGTTCCTGATTCTATCTGCGATTACCTTAGTAAATAGTTTGTAGGCAACGGACAGTAAGCTGATCGGTCTATAATTTTTCAAGTCTTTGGCATCCCCTTTCTTATGGATTAGGATTATGTTAGCGTTCTTCCAAGATTCCGGCACGCTCGAGGTCATGAGGCATTGTGTATATAGGGTGTGGCCAGTCTTTCTAGAACAATGTTCCCACCATCCTTCAACAAATCTGCTGTTACCTGATCCTCCCCAGCTGCCTTCCCCCTTTGCATAGTTCCTAAGGCATTCTTTACTTCTTCCGGCGTTACTTGTGGGATTTCAAGTTCCTCTAGACTATTCTCTCTCACGTTATCGTAGTGGGTGTTACTGGTACTGTATAAATCTCTATAGAACTCCTCATCATATACGAGGACGCAACCAATGCGATTCTGGCAGCAGCCAACTTCAGCACCAGGAGGATCTTTTTTTCATAATTGAACTGTCGATAATTAGATGAGATTGAAGAAGTTATTTAATTACTTGATGGATGGATGGCTACAACTTTCTTGTACGTCCGGCAAGGTTTAACGCCACCCGGGCTCAGGTCTCCCACGGGGGAACGTCAAGGCCCTGCCTCAACGCCGCCTCACGGGCGGCGTTGAGCGCGTATTCTCTTAGTAAATTAATAATTGTGTTTTGATATATACTTGATTAAGTTGTTTGCAGTGTATTACGTCCCGCGTAATTATTAAAGTAACCGTCAAACTAGCACAAAGGACAGCTACTCGCCGAACGCACCGGAGCGCCGACCACGCCTCCGGCCATGTACGCCGCGGCGAGCGCCGACACGATCCAGCCGCGGCCGCACACCAGGTCCCACTCGTCCACGATGGAGTGGACGTGCGAGTCGCCGAAGAAAATGCCGTGGCAGGGTTTGCCTGAGCTTGCCCCGGACTCGTACTGCCAGCCGGCGTCGCAGGGGACCGCGGTCCGGTTGTCCGGGGTCTCGCCGGACGACTCTGGGTCCGGCAACGGAGGCTCGAAGCGCAGGCACTGGCTTCTGCTCTCACCGCCGTCTTGGTCCCGGACGACCGGTATGCCGACGTTCCTCCACGCCTCCGGGGTCATGTACGAGTACGTGGCGGGAGGCCTGGGCCAGTTGAGAAGAGTTTCGAGGGTGCGTCCCTTCAGTAATGCTGGCCTATACAGAATACGACGAAGCTCGAGCTGAAAGGGCGACGTGCACCGGTCTGGCGCAGCGTACGGGCGCAGTGGCTATGGTGTTGTTCGACACCATATGGTTCCACAGCCGGCTGCCGCGGCCGCACTTCGATGTTGACGGAATACATAACGCTCACTTTCGGATCTTTCGGCGAATTTTAAGGCAACTCCCAGGCAGCAACAATTAATGAGGAGCTGTCGACGGTGGCGTCTCTTTGGAAGTTGCTTGGGAGCTTTAGCGTGTGCTTTGAACTTATCTTGTGACCGTTAATTCACCCGCTCAATCACTCGGCGGGTATTGAATTGCGACCTTAATTTTGTTATTACACGGCGTAGAAAATGCTGTTCAGCGCAAAATCCCCGAGATGACGACATGAAAGCGGATACCGGCACTCGCTCGCTCGCTCACTCACTCGCCGAGTGTTCCATGCACGTGACAAGACAAAACCCCTTTACACGCATACGCGCACGTACACAAACAGCTCATTACAGCCTGTGCATACATGGTTATACTACATCGGCATTGTTCAACGCACCACGCATAATGTCGGTTACTATAAATCCACAGTCAAGTCAGTAGCCTCCTGCGTTATCCTATGAGGCCGGAAATCGAAGGAAGGCAAGTAAACGTCTCGAGCATATAAAAAACTGCCTAAAGAGCGACGGAAACGAAAATAAATCGACAGGAAGACTGTAGCATCGATCAGAGAACAAACGCTGCAAGGTGCTGCTGCTGCTGCTAAAGAAAAGTGCGGCCTCAAAATAGTCCAGGTTGCGCACCGTACCTGCACCAGTGGTCCACGGGCCTTGCCAAGTTGGCGGAGGCAAGTGCGTGCACGATGGTCGTGAAGAAGGCCAGTGTGGTGCAGACCAGCACGATCGCCTGGAATCGGCCGTGGCCGCAGATGAGGACCTGGTCCAGCGGCGACGTGGGCGCTGCCGTCGTGGCCGTGGCCGCGGTCGTAGCGGCCACGGCGGTGGTGCTCTGGCCAACGTCCTGCTGACCTCCCGGTGGCGACAGCGGGGACGTCGGATCGGACGTGGGCAGGGTGACCTGAAAAATCCTAATCGCCGCGTACTCTTCGGCGCCGGCGGCCACCTTGATGGCCTCCCGCCGACCGTCGTGTGGCGAGAGCGAGGACGTCTGCAGAGCGCTCAACGGCTGGTGGACGGTGGTGTGTTTGTTTTTCGCACTGGCCGCCTTGACGGTGTCCCGCTGAACGTCGTGCGACGGCAGCGACGACGTCGGAGTGGTCGTCGGCTGATTGGCGGTGGCGGCCTGCTTGTCTTCGGCTCCGTCCATGTTGGCGGTCGCCCGCTAACCCTCGTGTGGCGACACCGGTGAAGGCCGAGCTGTCTTCGGCTGTGTGGAGGCAGTGACGCGGTTTGCGTTGCAGTGGTCGACGGTTCGTATCTCGCCACCTTTGGCGCGAAGGCTTGAGGCGTTGCAAAGGAGCGGTGCCGGAGTGCGACCTAACCGGTGCGTTCCGAAGCTGCTTCTCGTCGCGTGATGCCGCGTGCACCGGCTACCTCGCGATGGTTTCTTCTGCTTCTTCGCTGACGAAAATCTGCCTAGGTTATACGGTGGCGACTTGTAGTTAAAAGTACTAATAAAGAAAACAAAAGCCGCGTGTTGTGCAGTTGGCAAATTTCTTGTCGTTTTGTCGCCTGGTGTTTTCTGTTTGCTTGATACCTACGTTCGTTTTTTTAGATTATTCAGTGCCTCACCTCCTTTACCACGTAGAGGGTAGCCGACCGGACGTCCCTCTTGTTAGCCTCCCTACATTTCTTTGTTTTCGCTCTCTGTCTCGATTACATATTCAGCCGGAAGATCAGGTGCCACCCTTAAGCACCGCACCGTCGTCTGGTTTCCCGCCCACCTGGGTCGCATCCCGGGCGCCCCGCCCAACCTCAACGAGACAATCCACGACGCTGCGCGCGCGCTTACCGACCGCGCCGTCATCACCGGTCAACCGCGTGTCGACGAGTTGGATGCGAAGAGGGACGCCCCAGTAACGTACACCGAAATCACTAAACACTTTTACCTGTGACATGATAGGGGATGTGGTAGATAATTCTGCTAATTATGAGGGCTTGCACGATTCGGAGTAGATTTTTCTTGGAGTCCATGTCGGTGGTTTGTAATTTGCTTGATCACGTGCGTTACTTGGGCGATTTATTGTCGGAGTATGCGTAGGGTATGTGAAGACGTAGCACACGTAGTCTGTCTACCCTTGGAATAACGTTGCCATAGAAATGCAATGTGATGGCTGGTGGAATATCGGCCTTATTATAGGCTAAACCCCATGAGCGCGATTTTGTGCGCGACAGCGACGAGCGGCGGCTTCGAGCGACGGATCGGGGCGTCGCTTGAACAGATCGCTCGGTTCTGCAAATCTAGAATTCGTCGCTCGTCGCCGGGAAGTGCTATGAGCAACTAGCCAATAGCGCGAAGCCGGAACTGGATGTACAGTCTGTTTCACACTTAGGGAAAAACTCGGAGCGCATTGCATCGGCGATGCGGCGAGCGCTGGAGTCCCGCGGCGGAAGCAGCTCGCGCAGGCGCAGACGCTCTAGGGGCGGAGTCGTGATATGCGTCGTCTGCTACGGTGGCGCACGCTGGCCGCATTGTCGGGAAGAGTGCTACGGTCAAAGGCAGTGCGCGTATTCCATTGTTACTGCGGGAACTGAGCCGATATTCCATATTAAGCGTTGTGCGACGCCAAACTCTGAGCTTTCATCGACCACATTCGAGTTCTACAAACTTCTTTTGACGGCATGCTTCTTTCGTTTTTTCGAAAGGCCGGGGTACTTAGTGCGTGCACGTATATTTCTTCGCTGTGTATGTTACCGTAACACGCAGCGACAAGAAAGGGACACCGAACTGTGCGCGCAACGTGCTCGGTCTTTATTTGACGCGAAAGGAAAACATTACTCAATATAATGACTATGCGAGTCGAACATGGTGAAACAAACGGATAAGATTAAAAGAATGCTTTAGGTTAAGGCATTGAGCTGAAAGTGTCTCTTCTCGACAATAGTTCATTACACAAGACAGGCTCTACCAGCCGACGAGGAAATGCACGCGTCACGCTCCGAACATCACTTAGTATCTCGTCATGTCTCCAGCGGCAGCGATGACAGCGCTCATTCTGGAGGGCAGTGAGTTGCAAATTTAATCGGTAAGTCATGCGTTCATACGCAGCACGTCCCACTCGCTGATGATGGCCGACTTTGTGGTGATTTGGCGCTCTTTAAACTTCTGAAGATAAAAAGCTAAATGACCTTGAAAAGCCAATGCAGCGCCATCTCCTTCCTTCGCTCATTGGTGATCGAAGAACGGTGCGGCTCTCTACAGACACAGGAAGGTTTACATGATACAAGATTGATCTGAATAAAGCTGGCGCTTGTCCGTCTTAATTCATTCCAGCTTTTTAATCTGACCAGAACGGTGCTAAATCGTTAGCCTTGTTCTCATGGCCCGTGTACCTGAGAAAGAATGATTGAAGATTATTGAACTGTGTTCGAGGAACTATACTCAAAAGAAGATATCAGAGATGACAGGACGGTCGCTTAAAGCTGTCAATAGGATACTGCAGGCCTACAAGAAAGAAGGGCGCATCAAGGATGCCCCTCGCGGACGTCCCCCAAGGGCCACAACGGACGAGGAGGATTTATCCATTGTTGCGGCTGCTGTGGACGCCCCCCACGCTTCGCTTCGAGAGCTACGACAAAGCTTGCAGCTGAAGGCTTCGAGGTCTACGGTGAGGCGGCGGCTCAATGAAGCCGGCCTGAGGAGCAGATCAGCCGCGCAAAAGCCATTACTTAGGGCCACAAATAGAGTAAAGCGGCTCCATTTTCCACAAGAACATGAAGGGTGGACTGTGTCACAATGGAAAAACGTTGTATTCAGTGATGAATCCACGTTTACGACCGCTGGCGACCAGCGAGACCGAATTTGGCGCCCTGCCAAGACACGGTAAGTTATTTTCTGGAACCAATTGTTACTCAGCCATAGAAGTAAGACAGTAGTTCATAGTATTTAAGTTCGTTTACCTCGCATGCGTATCCAGCCTAATTTTATTTGCTTTGGGAAGACGAATAATTCAGTGTTAAGATATTTCTCCACTTAAGTAAAAAGTGCGACTATAATAGGCTAATATATTTGCTTAATAAAGTAGGCCTATGCACCTCGAGTGATCAACTTATTGCGGTAAGTATTGAAGTTTTACCATCGCAGGCAGTGCATGCGCTTGTGATTCAAGCCAGTGCTCGCAATGCATGCTGTAAACATGAACTTCTGTGTTGTTGGTACAGATTATTAGACAAGTTCATTATCTAATCTAAAATACCCGTAATCGATACATGCTTTCTTTTCTTGTCCCAGCTATATGCCGCGGTACCTGCAACGGGTCGCTGCGAGCGGGCGCACAAGTGTGAGCGTGTGGGCTTGCGTTACCAAAGATGGTCTTGGCCCACTGATACGCTTAGAAGGCAAGTTCACCGCTGAAAGGTACGGGGCAATCATAGACGATGTACTCATTCCCTACGTTCTTGACGGCCCGTTCCCGAAAGGCGACTATACATTCCAACACGACAGGTCGCCGATCCACACTGCTCGTGTTGTCCAAGAACTGCTGCATGAGCGCGGCGTCACTGTCCTGGAGTGGCCGACCTAATCCCCGGACCTCAACATCATTGAAAATGTCTGGGGCTTATTGAAATTATCGCTGGCGCGCCATCCTCTGCATGGGTTGTCCGAGGACAGGCTCTGGTCCACCATCGTGAGCGAGTGGGACGTGTTCCGAATGGACGCATCACTTACGGAGTCACATTACACATCCCTGCCCTCCAGAATGAGCGCTGTCATCGCTGCCGCTGGGGACATGACGAGGTACTAAGTGATGTTCGGAGCGTGACGCGTGCATTTCCTCGTCGGCTGACATAACCTGTCTTGTGTAATGAACTATTGTCGAGAAGAGACACTTTGAGCTCAATACCTTAACCTAAAGTATTCTTTGATTCTTATCCATTTGTTTCATCGTGTTCGACTTGCGTAGTCATTATATTGAGTGTTGTTTTTCTTTCGCGTCAAATAAAGACCGAGCACGTTGCGCGCACAGTTCGGTGTCACTTTCTTGTCGTTGCGTGTTACGGTAACACACACAGCGAAGAAATATACGTGCACGCACTAAGTACCCCGGCCTTTAGAAAGAACGAAAGAAACATGCCGTCAAAAGAAGTTTGTAGAACTCGAATGTGGCCAATGAAAGCTCAGAGTTTGGCGTCGCACAACGCCTAATATGGAATATCGGCTCAGTTCCCGCAGTAACAATGGAATACGCGCACTGCCTCTAACCGTAGCACTCTTCCCGACAATGCGGCCAGCGCGCGTCGCCGTAGCAGACGACGCATATCACGACTCCGCCCCTAGAGCGTCTGCGCCTGCGCGAGCTGCTTCCGCCGCGCGACTACAGCGCTCGCCGCATCGCCGATGCAATGCGCTGCGAGTTTTCCCCTAAGTGTGAAACAGACTGTACAACACTCAAGTGCTACTGATTGTGGCACGGAACGAGCAAACGATTGAATTTTTTTTCTTTTAAATAAACGTTTTGATATATATATATATATATATATATATATATATATGTATCTATAGTTCAAGGATAAGAACCTACCTGAAGGTTTAACGCGCCGCGACGCTCGCCAAGCTTCGACCGGGGCTATGCCCTACTCTGCACTAGCCCAGTTCGGCCCGTTTGTGGTGGGCCGCGAGGCTTGTGCTCACGAGTATCCGAAGAATGCTAATCGCATTAGTATGCGCACGTATACAAGACAGTTGCCCAACACATGCGTGCACAATGTAAGGCACCCTCACCACTCCGCATAATCACCAGACCAGTGATGACGGTGTGGTCACAAGTGCATCGCGTACTACGGACCCACTTCAACGCTGAGTATACATGGGAGGACTTGGCGGGGTGCTTGGACACCCGCCGCTGATGGAGCCGGTGTTAGTATTCGAGCTGTCTGAAGTGGTTGCGAAGTGATTGCGGATGACGGACCGGGATCAGTAGAACGGTTTCCTGACGGCCCGAGGGTTGCGCAGTCGAATGTCAGCGAGTCGCGCCGGAAAAAAAAAAAAAAACGTCCGACGGGTGTTTGGAACCAACAGCGCGCATTCACTGGTCGGACCCAACCGGGGCCGTTGCACCCCATGCAGTGGTTCGCCGTCGCGACGGCGTTCGCTATTCCGAACGCTCTGCGAAGGGACCTGTGCAGAGGGGGCTAAGTCTCCACGCCACTCCTGTGCTCGCCACGGGAATTTCGGTGCGCGCTGCAGTTGCTTGTGCTAGGGCCTAAACCTGACAAAAGCACCCGTACTGCACACCCTTAAGGAATTCGAAGGGCATATTCCGCAGGTATAACGCTTTTTACGGGTGCGGGATTCGTATTTTTGCAACGCAGTAAAACTGTCGATTTCGCTACAGTGAGTCAGAAACATACGAAAACGTGTCAAAGAGGGTTCGTGTATATCTGCAGGCGGTCGCGTGTTCATGCGAAACATACGAGATGTACGGATATAAGTATACCGATTGGGTCACACTTATTACGTCTCGCGAAGACTTCCAAGCGTGCTCGGTAGAGGAAAAGCGTGACGTGGACCATGTCATCACAAAAGATGTTTATCTTTTGAAGTCTTCCTTGTTTTGTACATTTGACCATTCGTGGACAGTTAGCACTCCTCTGTCTCTTGCGTGTCCCCCCTTTTGTTCATGCTCCTTACTTTGCGCCAGAGACATTATCTTTTGCAAGCTTATGAGGTTCTACATGACAAAGCCACGATCTGTTTATGAGGCACGCCGTAGTGGAGGGTTCCGCAAATTTGGACCACCTGGAATTCGTTAACGTGCACCTAAATTTAAGTATACACGGATGTTTTCGCATTACGCCCCCATGTAAACGGGGCCGGGATTCGATCCCGCGACCTCGTGCTTAGCAGCCCAACACCATAGACACTAAGCAAGCATGGCCGGTAGCAAGCTTAGGCATCAGCTGACCCAAGAACAAGTTCTTCTGGAGTGCCTGTTTTTTGCTGTCGAACGCGCTGCGCGTCTCTGGATACCTTCTAACCCTCAACCAAGGTAATCCGCGCATGCGCCGTTGATACTGAGACGGTGCGACTGCGGAACGCGTCTGGAGTGTCCGTACAATTACTGTCAAAATGAAAGAGTTTAGCATGAAGTTGAGAAATTTGTCACTTTGGCAACAGAAACGGTGTCACAATTTAGTTAACTGAATCTTCTAAAAGTACGTCAAAGGCGTTAAAAAACTTGATGTAATATTTCACGAGCCACTCGAAAATGAGCGGGTAGATTTTATTTCAAAGACCAAGCTGTTGATGCCGGGAGGTGGGCGGCCACCCTATTTCAGATGGCAATGGCACCGCGATAGCTTGTCCACTAGCCATCGCTCGAAAGTGCGTGAATAATTTTGTGAGTAACACTTTCGCTGGAATGGGGAAGAAGAAGTGTAATGATTTGACGCGAGGTGTAAACTACAGCATCGTTTTGGTCCGCTTCGGACGATGTAACAGATCATCTGTACACTTTATATAATTGTGGGGTCTCTTCGCGGCGCAGAGTTAGAGTACTTCGTGATTAATTTATTGATTCACCGTAGTTTGGTAAAAAGATTTTTAAAAAACGTATAAGGATACCGTAAATTAAACTTTCGCTGCTTTCGCTTCCTACCGGGTATACGCAAAGTTTAGCTTTGTCGAACGCAACAAAACTGATTCAAATAACTTCAGCAGCTGTCTGACGAGAGAATTTCCGCGTTCCACATATATTTATAACAGGAACGTCGGAGTTAGCCCCAAGCCAAAGTGAAACTTAAATTCTATCTAATGTGCAGTGAGTAGCTTGTTTTTAGTTGGAATATCAATTTCTTTTATTACTATTTTTTTTTTATTGTTGCAGAATTTAGCCTGCTGAATTCCGCGGTATACCTCAGCGGGCAAAAGCTGAAGCGCCGTCCTGGGCCTATGCTCGTAAACAGCGAGAGGGTCTATATATATATATATATATATATATATATATATATATATATATATATATATATATATATATATATATATATATATAGCTGTGCGAGTCCGCGCCGCTGTTAAACATCTGCCTGTGCGCTTTCACGCTTGCAGCAGTGCCATGCTGAAGTCTGAGGAAGCGATGAAAATGGATGTACGATTCTCATTTTTTTTCGTTCTTTTTCTTTTCCTTTTTTTTTCTCTTTGCTCGCTCCATAAAGTGACACTCGCGTGCTACAACCGGAACTATATGACACCGTGGCGGTCGACAGCCGGAACGAAGAACGTATAGGTTTACGGCAACGCGGCGCGCACATGTAGTCACGTGCGACTTGAACAACCACGTGTACAAGTGTACGCGCTCCGCGCTTCTTTTGCCGTTCTATCATCGCGCAGCGGCGAGCGAACAATCTTTAAAGCGAAGCTTCTTATTTTTTTCTTTCCCCCCCCCCCCCCCCCCCCCGAAACATTTCCGGATTATGCTTATGGTGTGTTATTGTTCTTGTCTGAACGGCGACGCACTTAATCAGACATAGACTAACGTTATATGACACGCACACGCACACGTGATTTTTGACTCCCTTCTTCTGGTGCTGCCTCATCTGCCGCGTCGTTTCGCCGAATAGCTCAAACACGCGCAAAAAAAGCTTTTAAAACATTACGGGTCCGAAGGTGAGATCGAACCTCGGTCTTCCAGCACAATATACAACCCGACGATCTTAACCGTTCGGTCGAAATCGCACGGTCACATCTCATCGTGTCAACGCCGGTCAACTGTTTTGAGAGACGTTGGCAAGTGCGAAAGTTCGCCGAGCGCACGCAAATGGGAGGGCGCACGCAAGACAAAAGACGCGGCGCTGGAACGGGCGAATGAAATATTTATGAATTGCCATCCGGGATTTTTCGCTCACGGCCAACGCCGCCGATGCCGACACCGACGACACCGGCTTTTCTGCGACACGAGCTCCTTAACGCTATCGCGTTAATAGTCCACCCTACAGCGCTATACCTGCCGCGTCGTACGCTTCTTTCTCTCCGCGTGCCTCCGTCTGACTAACGTCGAACGTCGTCTCACCGCTGCGTCGGCGTCTCAAGCGTGCGCATTCGTGTGAACGAGGCCTGTCTCTATTTCGGAAGGGTTGAAATCCGGGCCAGTTGGTACGTAGTGGAAGGGAAAAAAAAAACAGTCACAAAAGAGAAGAAGAGAGGTTCACACCACAACGACTGGTGAACATTCAGAAAGACGCCCAGAGAGGAAATGCCTTGCAGAAGGGTTGAAATCTGGGCCAGTTGGTACGTAGTTGAAGGGAAAAAAAACCAGTCGCAAAGACAAGAAGAGAGGTTCACACCACAACGACTGGTGAACATTTAGAAAGACGCCCAGAGAAGAAGAAATGCCTTGCAGAAGGGTTGAAATCCGGGCCAGTTGGTACGTAGTTGAAGGAAAAAAAAACAGTCACAAAAGACAGGAAGAGAGGTTCACACCACAACGACTGGTGAACATTTAGAAAGACGCCCAGAGAGGAAATGCCTTGCAGAAGGGTTGAAATCTGGGCCAGTTGGTACGTAGTTGAAGGGAAAAAAAACAGTCACAAAAGACAAGAAGAGAGGTTCACACTACAACGACTGGTGAACATTCAGAAAGACGCCCAGAGAAGAAGAAATGCCTTGCAGAAGGGTTGAAATCCGGGCCAGTTGGTACGTAGTTGAAGGAAAGGTTCACACCAGTCGTTGTGGTGCGAACCTCTCTTCCTGTCTTTTGTGACTCGTTTTTTTTTTTCCTTCATGTCTGTGTTTCCGCACCTAGCTCGTGAATGAGGTGTATGGTTCATAAACAACCATCGCACAGCCTTGACGTTGTCACCTGTGCGGTTGATAAAGCACGAACGATGCATGAGATTGCGCATTGCAGAGGAAGACAATTTGCGTCCGCGTTTGTTTAGTTTTGCCGCATTTTAATGAAACGCTTCACGAAGGCGATTCACTTCGCAAAGATTCCCGACGTGGGCATTCTCTGGATCTGCGTGATTTCTTTTTCTTCTTTTTTTTATTCGATTCACCGTATAATCTTTCTTTACTCCCGAAAAGAAAGTCTAAAGGTTGAAATGGAAATATGTCACACTGGTGACATATTTGTTACACATATGTGACATAAGTGAGTAAAGTGTAAAAGAAGGCGAGGATACAGAGCGCCGAAAGTAAGACACGCGCGTTTTATTTTCTGCCTTGTACACGCCGTTCTTTTTGATTTCTTCGAGCCGTTTAACTGCGTATATATACAAGAGCAACGAACCGATCACCTGATATTAAGTTTTTTTACTTCTAGCGAGTTGACATCGGTCCTTTTTTCTTCGACTTTATCAAGAACAAACTATTACTGTACAGTACAAAAGTATGCACATACGCAATATTTACCTGTGAACGGCGGACCCGATTCATCCCGCGAGATCACCGGACTACGATTCCCGACACCATGGACGTCACTGTCAAGATCACGTGCTTAAGTTATAGGTGCTTGCGTATGCGTATATTTAGGCCCGTGCACGTTGAATGACCCCCGTGGAGTCTCGTAATTATTTAGGAGCCCTCTCGCCTCCTCTCCTCACGTACCTCGTTTACCAATGCGGCCTTCCTCATAGCCTTTGTGTCGCTTCGGGACCAACCTCTACTCCAGTTAGAGCCCGCGAAGTACCTGAATAAATAAGTAAATTTGATTTAGACGTCGGTACCGTTGCCGTCTCGTGTGCTAGTCGACGACAAAAAACGGGTGTGATTCACGTGTACCTTCACACGCCTGCGTATACACAGCTTTTATGGGTGCGAGGGAACCATCGAGCACCTATTTGTGTACCTGCCGACGCTACGATGCGAAACGCCTCTCTCTGCGGGCAACTTTACACCGAGTGGACTCAAGACCGTTCACCGAGGCAAAGATACTCGGACCGTGGCCACACCCCTCACTGGCACGAAAAGCGATTCGTGCACTAGTGCAATACTCGAAGTGCACCGGCTTACGAGACCGTTTACAGTGTCCCTGGGTACAGTGTCCCTCCCACACGCACTCAGTGCTTACTCTTTCCCTTTTCCATCTTTCTATTTCCCTTTCCCCCAGCGTAGGGTAGCAAACGGGGTGCTCTTCTGGTTGACCTCCCTGCCTTTGCTGTCCTTGATTTCTCTCTCTCTCTCTCTCTCTCGCTCTCTTGTATAACTCGATCACGCGGCCGAGATGCGGGGATACGGTGGCCGCAGAAACGAGTGCAGTTAGAAACGCATCTCTCGCGACTTGTGCAGCGAGCCGCGTTGATTGGTAGGCGGACGTCACGTGGCCATCGTTAAACAGGCGCCGCACTGCGATGCGGGACGACTTGGTGGCGTTGTCGCTCGCAAAGGCTCTACACTACAGATCAAAAGGGAGGAAGGGGCGTATTTCTCGGGCCAGAACCACTTTCTGTGTTTACTTAACCGGTTCCCCGAGTCATTGGGTCGGGTAATGCGATGCGGAAACAATTTGCACACAGACAAAGGCTCCTCCTTCCACTATACTCTGGCCTAGCCCGATAACGTGTTCGTCTTTTTGTTGTTTCTTTTTTTTTTCACGCCGTAAGCGAGGGTTTAGATGTGCGTTAATCATCACCGCGTTACCCGGTTGTCTTGCAAACCAGGAAGAACGCGACGCTGCTCTGGGTCTGATCTTTTGATGGAAATCGTACTTGGACAAGTCGGTTAAACATTGGTTTAGGGAGCGCTTGTCTCGTCCGGCTTTTCTGTTACGTGTATCCGTGTGTGTGTGTGTGTGTGTGTGTGTGTGTGCGTGTGTTATTGCGCCCAGATCCCCTTCTTGGCATTCGTCTGCCTGGAAAAAAGAAAAACAACAACAACAAAGACACTTGCAGCGGCGTTGCATTTCCATGTCTCGGCACGCTATAATCATAGCGAACCACGAAGATGCGTATTCACAAAAGGGGCCTCTATACTCGAAGCCTTCGCTCGACTCCATCGAATGGAGCGCATCGCTGTGTCTCTGTGGAAGAAAACAGGGAACGTCAATATGCGTGGCCTCTGAGAATGCGCGCGATCTCGGAGGCCACGGAATTACGCTCGTCGGCTGATTCTTGCTACGAGGTGTTGATTGAGAAAGAAATTTTCAATGGGCTGGAGTGCAGACTTCCAGAGCACTTTCGCGGCTGCTCGATGCACGCGCCCAAGGTTGTGCGTTGTTTATCGAGCGGCCGTGACAGTTTGGTGCACAATTTTCGCTAGGGAATCGTCATGTGGTGTCGTAGTAACCGCTTCGGTCGAGAGTCGGCGATGGCCTCTCCCAAACTATGGATGGATGGATGGATGGATGCAAAACTTTAATAAAGGTCCTGAGGTACGCGACTCAGCGCGCTGCGGGCCGCTCCCACGTTGGGACAGTCAGGCCATGCCCGACCGCCGCATCGTGGGCCCATAGCTGCCATAGGTAGCGGGTTCAAACACGTTGCGGTGTATATTGTGAACCGACTACCGGTGAAACCGTGATACGTGCAGCTTCACTTCGCGCCTGTGCGTGGAGCGCATAATTAGCCGCATGGCGAACTAGCCAAGGACGTGGTTGATCCCAAACTATGAAGAAAAAAAATCATGGACATCTACAAATACGGCAAGAAAGAAATCGGGATAAGAAATCTATACGATAACGCACAGGGCAGTGCCTGGCTATCTGAGGCCCGAGCTGGCTGCTTGAGGACAAGAAAATACTTTATCAAATATTCGCCACGAGATGAGACATGCGTCGGCAGCAGCAAAAGTCAGGAAACGTTCTCAGTGCATCGTAATGGAATGCCAGGACATTCACCCAGCAAGACCCATAGGATCTTACAGAAGCGCTGGGATTGAAAGCGGAATGAAGCAATAACAGGTCAGCAATGGAGAAGAGATGTTTAGAGTATTGATGAAAAAAAAAAAAGAGGATCAGAGATTGGTGCGACTGGGGTCTCTACAGGCATAAGAAAGTGTAAAATACAGAAATGTAGGTTTTTATTCAAATAGGAAAGATAAGCGAGAGATAGGTCACATGCTAAACTGCTATGCTTCTATAAAGCACTGATCAGCTGAAACAGGGTATAGGCGACTATTTGTCGCCTCCCCGTTTCGGAAGGGATGGCAATATAAATTATTATCATCGCGTCGGGGGGAGGGGGAAGGGGGAGGGGGAAGGGGGAAGGGGGAGGGGTTAGGGTGGTGGCGGGGGGAGTTACAAGCGAAGAGTGCAGAAATCTGAGGAACACGATGCGCTGCACATAGAAGACACGGGCAGCGCTGTACATTCAACACACCATTTATTTTGTCCATAGACAGGCGTCCATAAAACCTTTCTGTAAAGCCTGTCTCAAAACCTGTCAGCAGACAGGTTGCTAGACGTGCCGACAGGTCGGCCGGAGAAACAAACGTTTCGTTGAAAAGCACAGCGCTGCGTATCTTCCTTGTGCCTCTATTTACCTAAGTCAGATTACTTGGCTGGTCTAACTGAAAACGCTAACCCCCTTCACGAGAGAGCGGAGGGACGTTAGCGAATACGCGAGAGAGTCGTTGCAAGATCTTCAAAGGCAAAATAGGTGGTCGGTATGTATAGTTCATTTCTAGAGCTTTTCGCATGTCTGCGCCATTTTGACGCAATATTTCTAAGGCACTTGGCTCCGGGCGGGTTCTGACGATAGGCCCTTTACCGGAGCCCGCGTACAAATTTCGTTGCTACTACTAAGTCACGCAAGGACAGTGCGCGTCGGTCTCGTGAACTTCGGAGCGTCACCTCGAGCTGCAGATGTCCAAAACAGAGCTCCGCGGCTATGCAGTTTTCGTCGCTCGCAAAGTGGTTTCGAAACTTTTGCCGAGGACTGTACGTCTGTCGAGTTTGTATATGGCATCGCTGCGAAAAGACATCGTCGGCAAGAAAAGAACGCGAGGAGATACGCTGACACCTGCACTGAGGACACGCGCGTTATATACATCCGCGTCTGGGTAACGTTGCCATTCCAACACGAACGTTGACGTCACCTCGGCGCAGTTTTGTGTTGTAATGCAGCAACCGACACCAGCTTAGAAATAGCGGGACTTCTTCGCTCCAAGTACAAAGAAAGGAAGGGGCGTACGTTTTTTTAAATAAGTGCTATAGTGGTTATCCGAACTCTAAAGTATGAATCGAATAATCCTTGCTGTAGTACTCGTGGTTGATTCGAGAATTTCCTATTCAAAATTTTCGTGTGTTTTTTTATGGTCGAACAAGGTAAAACAAGTACCTCTACAAGAGGACTTCAAACGTCTATGGTTAATCCGTATTCACTGGAGATAACCTAGTCAGTGCTCAGAGGCGCGAACCCGCCGTGGTTGCTCAGTGGCTATGGTGTTGGGCTGCTGAGCACGAGGTCGCGGGATCGAATCCCGGCCACGGCGGCCGCATTTCGATGGGGGCGAAATGCGAAAACACCCGTGTACTTAGATTTAGGTGCACGTTAAAGAACCCCAGGTGGTCGAAATTTCCGGAGTCCCCCACTACGGCGTGCCTCATAATCAGAAAGTGGTTTTGGCACGTAAAACCCCATAATTTAATTTTTTTTTCAGAGGCGCGCGCACGCGCACGCGCGCAGAAACGCAGCAAGCGAAATTGCGCACCGAAATTCAAGGCTGTTGTTACGATTTACGATGCTTTATTAAGGCCCGCGAATCTTAGGGGGAACCTCCGGCCGGGCCTGCCTCCCAAACCTCCTCCTAAGACCCCATCCTACTAAGGTGGACGTGTCTTAATTGTCTTCCGCATTTACTTCCTCCCTCGTTCTACGTGCCTTTTCCCCAAATGAACCGCGGCGCCCCAGCTATAGCGACTATATTCTTTAGTTTGCCCACGGTTGACCAATTCGAATATCCATCTTTGCGTTAGATCTCGGCCTCGACGACGATAAGCATTCTGATTACACTTGCAGCAGACTTCCCGAAATATCGGTGAAACCTTAATCAACAGCAGCGCATCTCTTTCAGATAGCAAGGGTATTTGTCTGTCTCCTTTCCCAATCACCTAGCCTGCTTGCAGTCTTTTAAGCTTTCTTTTTTGTTTATACCGGAGTTAATAAATCGGAGTTGGGTCAACAGTAAACCCGTATCCTGTCTAAAGTCGACGGGCCTGCCCTTCGAGTTAAGCTATAGTACGTGATGCGATTTGGGCGTACGGTGAAACCGGGCTTGTGTTGGGGTCCATACAGCTCCGTCTATGCGGCAACGTCCATTTGCATTGGTTCCTTCAGAAGGGCCTCCGTTAGGGGCCCCAAGGCTGTTCCACGTAATCGCTGCCGTGGCCGATGTACTTTAGACGGACCACGCGTACACCTGCATCGCGCTGTGTGCCCGGTTTCCCGAAAGGCATCGGGAATGAATGAGCTCCCTAATGAGCTCCAGTATAGTCCAGAGCTATACTAAGCGTCGATTTGCCCCTCTTCTACGCAGCCTCGTGAGAATCGCACTGACGATGTCGGTGGTCTGCCGACACCGCGATAAGCGTAATAGCATTTCGCCCCGATGCAGTCGCTACGCTTTGTGGCAGCTCGCTTTTCAATGGACATACACGTATCGCTGCGGCAAAAACTGTGCGTATACCTGGTAAAACATGGTCGATAAAACCTCCCTCCATTCTCGGTCTCCTTCTCTGTTGGGTCGCACATTTCCCTGCGCATTCTGGGGATTCACGTTTGCAGCTGTGGTTAATCTGGCGAATTGAAGTGATTTGCTCAGTCGTCTGTACGCCTCGGTTGAGAGTACGCTTAACCTCGGCGACAACCGGAATTTCCCTTTTCAAATAGGTGCGACTCAGAGCTGCTCTCATTCGAATGAATGAAATTGAATTAATCTTTTTTTCATTTTAAGAAGAAACTCCCGAGTTCTGCCGATTGTAGTAAAGAACATTTGGGCCTAACGTATCGACAATATGGCACGCCCATCACTAAACGGTATAGCCACCGACTGTCGTTATGGCGAGGCATGCATTGTTACGTGGACGATGCGGTTTGGGCGAAGAAAGGGCTTCGATGCGACCTTGCACTGAAATTGCAGTAGCGCAGAGACTGACGCAAGTTTCAGCCGCTATTTATGCACCTATACAAACAAAGCTTCGCTGTATATGTAGATTCCAACAAGACGCGTTGGGTCTGCCGCCGGAATCTTTTCTTTTTGTCTCATTTTACCGATTTTCAACAGTATGTGCAAAAAAAAAAAAGACATTATTTGATGGCTTACGGAAAAACATCTACTTTCTACTGTCAGTGCATAGGAAGTCGATTCCCCTCAACCAAATCCTCCCCCGCCCTTATTAGGGTGTTTTAGATTAGGGGACGCAAGCGGCTTGCGTACGCAAGAACCAGGGGTCACGCTACTGCTCATGCGCAGACCCTCTGTCGCGAAAGTCTCGCCCCCCTCCCACCGGCTGGCTACACCGACCGCGAAAGCGGACCCAAATAGCCAGATAAAGCTATTCGCTTTGATATACTATTGGTATAGCAGCAGTGTCATTGTCCCTACGGCGGCGTCTCACAGAGGCAGACAGTACGGCTTTGAGACGTGATCACGGGCATTGTACTTCAGCTTTGTGTCTTCTTCGGTATAGCATTGAAAAAGCAAAAATGACATGCAGTTCGCAGATGCCTTTTGTTCCTTCCGTAGTACAGACAAGAAGCAATCGGGTGGAGCTCCGACGCACTACTTGTCTCTCGAACGACATTGTCATATATATAGTGATGAAACCGCGGCCGAAAGAAAAGGCTTGGACGAGTCCTTTTCAGAGCTGGTTTCTAGATATTCGTCGGCGGGCATTATCTCTTCGCACTGCGGCCCCGTCTCTCCCACATGAAATGTCCGCCCATTCAAGGTACTCTTTTGTTGCTACGTCAACGCCGGCAAGCCTGAAAAAAGAGAATGAGCAACAAAAGACAGGTAACAGATGACGGAATTAAAGAAGAACTCGAGACATGCCTGTCGAGTATCGGTCTTCGACGTTGAGCGCCTTTGTTTCGGCATGGACTGGATTCTTCCTTCGTTTACTCGTTCCTTCTTCCCTTCCCTTATCCGTTTGTCCTTTTTGCATTCATGTATACTTTCATCCATTTCATTGTTCATTCATCGATTTCTTGATTGCTTCCTTCCTTCATCCATATATCATTCCTACAATAATCCTTTTTACATCCGTACCGTTATTTATGCATTCATTCCTTCATCAATTTCCTTGTTCGCTCATTAATTCCTTATTTATCTCCTTCCTTCATCCATGCCTTTATACATAAATTCATTTCTTCTTGTCTTCCTTCACTCTTCAATCCTCCCCCTCCTTCCCTTCCTTCCTTGCGTCGTTTCTGTAGGCGAAACTGTGTTTGCCGAAGGGGAAGCATCCATATCAATTAATCAATCAATCCTATCAATTGATTGGTCAGTCAATCAATCAGTCAACATTCATTTCCAGTGCACAAATGAGCATTTTTGGCTAAAAGTTTCATAGCTTTACGTGACCCCAAAAAATCAACAAGGCAATAGCCGAGTAAACAGCATGCTAGAAGACTTTAGATAAAAAATAACAAAAGAATGCTGGAATTTCAGTCGCCGTGACTGTAATTTAAAATGAATGGTGCGACGAACCCCAATCGGTCAGCCAACTAATTAGTAAAATACTTAAATTATGACTTCTATATTTATTACTATGGCACGCGTAGGGCTGTTTTGTGAGGGATGGTGGTTTTTACAACCCAAGGCATATCAGCGCAACAGAATTCTCGAGTGTATCTACATATCCACTTCCGAAATGTACCTCTAATATGCATTGGCGCTCCACGTCTACCTTTGTAGGAAATATATTTTTTTTTCGTGTCCACAGCGCCAGTGTACTTTGCAGCATATTTTGGGCACGTGGTTTCTCTAAGTTGCTGCCTTCGTCGGTACTTCGGGCGAATGGACGCAGGGCACACCATGATAATCCAGTGACTATCGCGTTGAGCTGCAGAGCGCAACGCTCAATTGGGGGTTCGATCCCCGCCGCGGCAGCCGCATTTCGATGGGGCGAAATGGCAAACATTCGGTCGAACCCATCTCACGATGCGTGTCGACGCATTGCCACTACCGAAGCGAGTCATGCACGAGGCTTGTACTGCAGCGCGATTCCTCTTCCGCGCTTCCGTAAGAACACACGGCGCCACCTGGCGCCACGGCCGCGAAGCCTGCGCGCAGCTTCCGAAACGCACGGCGTGCCGCGGTGCGTGCGGACGCTGAGTAGCGCCAACCTGCAGGCTCCTCTCTCGTGCGCTTGATGATGATGATGATGTGGCTAGCCCTTTGTATCGGGTGGACGTGGCAACCACGCCCAAGCCAGAATGACGCTCTACTGTTTCTGGACATGTTGCGCCCTCTAGTGGGACTGCCGAGCAGTCCATGCGTCGGCTGCGAGGCGAGAAGCGTGTGCGCGGCGGTGCATGCGAACGCTGAGAGTTGTTCCTCCTCTTGCCGCACAAACAGTTTCACATATTCAGCGACCCCACGTTGGCGAGAGGTTCATTGAATAGCGGCACGTGTCCAGTGTACTTGTGGTGCAGCCTGCTAAAGCGTCAGTTCGCTGTCCTTGAGGAACCTTCGTGACTTGGGTTCGGTTCCGCTCGGCGTCGGAGAAATGTGAGGGATATTTTTCGTCATTGTAGAGCGGGAAGCTCCCGGCGGAACATACGTAGTTACCCATGCTGACTTCAAAGACGTCCATGGAAGGGCGGCTCAGAGCTGCTGGCACGTACCCGGTGACCAAGTTGGAGTCAAAGAGTTTCATTGAAGACCAGCACGTACCAAGTGCTTCAAAGAGTTTCGGTGAATAGCGGTGCCCATACTCAGTCCCGCGTCTACAGTCACCCATGTTGGCGTGAAAGTGATTTGTTGAAGAGCGGCGCATATATACACGTTGCCACATACTCAGTGGCCCAAGTTGGTCTGAAGGTTGGTTTGGAACCCTGTTTCCTCAACACAGCAGCCAGATGCGCTACTCATTCGACCATGAGGTAGGTTGGTGCGGAAATCGGTTATATGTAGACATACATACATACATACATACATACATACATACATACATAAAGGGGATTCTACGAATCATGTATCTTCATGGTTGATATCATCGCTGTGCACGTGGTGGTTTGGGGGTATAAGTATGACAAGTCCTTGTGTTGTTGCGCTATACAGATATCTTTTAATGATGACCGACCAACAAGCCCGTATCGCCACCCTCGTCGATTCTACCAAGACCTTCGGTAATGATGTAACAGGTGATATATGGTCCGTTAGTCGCTAATTACCTAAAATCCAGTAATTAACTTTGAAACAATTAGATTCAGCGGGCTCACTGTAATTGGGAAGCTGAAGGGAGCTTTCCGTACAAGCCATGTCAACCTTTGGAACTAGAAAAAAATGCGATCATTTGCAGAATTGCGGCACGCCGAAATTCGACCGTCAGCTAGCGCGAAACCGAAACTGGGAAGCTGCAGCGAGCGCAAAGCCGCGTATCTCGAGGCGACGTTCTGCTTAAGTCCCGCAGCACCGGACAAGCTCCCAGTGATTTGCATTTGGGGCCCCACTACGGCGTTTCGAAATATGTCAGCCAGATTCTGAAGATAGGAAGCAGTAAAAATGCCATGGGCTGTAAGAACAATGCGCGCCGTTTGCGGGGTCCACATTTTTGCGAGTCGTACGTACAGGCGATTCGTCAACCTTCCGTCCACCTGGAAATTAAGTCACTCGCAGTAATTGCGCCCTTGCTCTCCAAAGGAGACCTCACACGTCCGAAACGTCGATACGGAGAGCGCGCGAGCTTCTCGTATCGCAGCCGCAACAGGAGTTAGCAGTAGCGGGGATGTGGCTTGCGGAGCTGCTTTTCTATAGCGTAAACACACCCGTATAAGCACCGATGCACTCTTAAAGGTGCTGCCCGTTTCGACTGGCGTGGACGGGCAATTCAATCATCGTTATCGACTTCGCGTCTTCTGCCGTCGGGCACGCAAATTGCGCCGTTTATTTCGTTCCGTCGGGAAATAATTGAGACCGCGACCGCACCGGTGTATATTCTATACCGGCGTCCGTTTGCGGGTCACGATCGCCGCTGAATCACGCGAGTCGCGTCGAACTTGACCGAATTTTCCGGGGCGGTAATTAACCTTGCCTCGCGAAAATGCCGAGCGGGACCCCCGTCGGTAGCAGCGACTGTCGTCTGCATCGCGACCGTGCAATCAAAGATGGCGCCCAGGGCTACGCCGCGTTCGCTTTGCGGGCGGAAGTGAGGGTCACGTGACCGTCAGTCGCGTGTGTGCCCGATCGGCCAATCAGATGGCGCGGCGTCCTCGGGTGCCGAGCTCCCCTTTTACAGCGATAGTTAGCTCTTCGCGAGGCTTGAGTTTGGCACCGGTAACTCCTGAATTTAAATACATGAGAACGGAGAAGTTGTTTATTTCGGCCTACACTGCAACTAAATTGATTAGGTTTTTTTTTTTTGCATTTGAGTGCATCCTTTACATGCATTTGAGAACAAGAAAAACTGTAGAACATATCCATTGTAGAAAACAGATGTTTGATTTCTGCCATAGCCTTTTTTTGTGTAAGAATTGCTGAAAATCGATATTTCTTTAAATCAAGGGCAAAGAGTTATAACGGTGTTTCTGAGTTCTCGAATCCCCGCAGGGGCGTCTGCATCAGCAGACGTTTGGTGGGTTGCTCAGCAGACGTTTGGTGGGTTGGCCCCTCCGGCCTTCTTCTTTCCTCTCCATCTTTTTCTCCCCGCACCCCTTTCCCCGTGAAGTGCTGTTGAGGTGTTCTCCTGTGAGAGACAGTTACGGTACTGCACTTATCTCTTCAATTCTCTTTAAAGTCACTTCACACGAATTCTGGAAAAAAGAAAGAACGATTGAATTGAATTGTTCATAAACATGCCCCAAAACAGGGTACATACCTTCTAATTTGGTGTACAACGAAGAAATCTCGTGAACTACACGTATATATGAAGACCTTAAGCGAGCAAAATTTATGGTGCATACACAGCGCTTCGAAGTAAATCAACGATTTGTGACGCTAGCTCTCACGAAATTTTCTTTTAACACTGTGACAATTTTCCATAAGCTGCGAACTAATGCTTCCTTTTTCTCCCCTTTTTGGCAATTTAACCGATGCGACCTAAAATGTCACGATAGCTGCCTTCAATGAAGACTTACGGAGATGTAAACTTTGTGCTTTAATATTTCTTCTTAACGTAGTTTTGGTACTTTCATTTTAACACTGTCCAGACCCTGAATCGAGATTCTACTTGTACAGTTGTCCGAGTAAAACGCTTGGAATGTGGGAGATGGAAATTCGAGACGATGAGGAAAACGAGAGCAAGATTAAAGCAACGAGCCAACGCCGAGAAGTGGACTTGTCTTTTCGTCGCCTTGCAAAAGACGAAGTCTGCTTGTCGAGACGTTGGCTCCCGCTTTCGTCTCATTCTCGCTCTACTTCTTCGGTTGGTATTTTTAGCTTTCTCTCTTGAGCGCAACTAACTTCGTTGAACACGGTTAAGAATTTCCTAGTAAGCTTAGAGAGTGTCTCTTTATTGGAAGGCAGGTGGGTTTGTCGGGGTGCACACGACGTTGCCAAAGTATTTGAACATTTGCGTGTTTCGTATGTATTAAATATGGAAATGTGAGTGTGGTGTAGCCGCGACAAATCTCAATCTTAAATGCAGCAGCTATTGCAAAAAAAGACGACTCGTCTGTGTGTTTTGTGTCAAAATAAAAATCTGAAAAAGAAATGAAATACCTCGCCTCCGAAATTGGGTACAAAACAGTCAAACTTGACATAAAACATCAATTTCTGAAAGTTTAAATAATATAGCACTTGAATTACTTTTCCGGGTCAACATTTGGTTCTTTTTATCGCTAAGAGGTCGGTCCATGTTAATGCACTGGGCCGGAAAAATAGACGTTATGTTATGCAGTTGTGAACTCCGTGCTTTATTTTGTTATTGGCAAAATTTGGCAACTTTTGTGAAAGTTTCGAACCACTAAATCAAAATTATGCTTTCCTACACTCGACATAACAACTTTTTCTCTTAAATGCAACAAAGTTCATTCAAATCGGTTCGGCTGTTTGCTAATGAGGGCACATGTGCGGTTCACGTGTATATTTGAATAGGCAAATCGGTGTTGGCTCCGAGCCAAAGCTGCCTGCTCAATAAGGCCTACGCTAAAGCGAAGTCTTCCGCGCACTTGTCGTTGTCCCTTTGTGGTCACCGTGGGCTCGTAGCCGTAGTTGTACGAGGTCATTTATTACCATAATGATGATGAGCTTAAATAGAGTAGCGCAGGGTGTCCCACGTAACTTGAGCTAAACTTTAAATATATGCAAATGCCACGTAGATGGACAGAACCATGGCACTGTTATTTGCCGTCGCTTGGAGATACTCGGGTTATTTTTTTTTTTTTTTGCATTCCGCCTAATTAGATAGTTCGACTTAAATATTCAACATCTTAAATATTATAAGTAGATGAAAAAGTGTCGATGAGAAAATCGTAGAGCAAAATGAGAAACTCTCGATACAGCTTTCTGTTGCTTATAGTGCGTGCTACAAAGGAGTGTTTTTCCAAGCATGAAAGAAGCCCGCGAATAAACGAAAAGTTCGGCAGCATTTTACGCTCCTGCAGTTCGTGAAGGCGAAAGCCTGCTGCACGCATGAAGTTGGCAACGCATTAAGTTGTACGACCGGAGGTGTCAGACTTCTTGCGAGACATAACGAACTCAAGCGTAAAGTAGACGCGTGGCAAGCCGTTGTCTGCGAGCTTCGGCCTCCTCTTGCTTGGTACGTTGCCGTCTCGCACCGTCGCGTTGTTCCTTTCGCAGTTCGCGACTTCTTTCGGTTCGTTTCCGAGGCTTCGCGCGCTCGTGTATATAGCGGGACTCGCGCCAACGACGTTTCTCTTCGAGTTTACGTTGCATCCTCTCATGCAAGAGTAATGCAGCGCTCGCGGTCGAACGCCTTGCTCCCGCCGCTTCCCCCGCGCACGTCTCACCTCGTTTCTCGCTCGACGAGGATCCTCGCCCGTAGCGTGTACTTTCCGAGGGGGGATATGCTATGCATTACTGATGGTTCGGGTGCTTGTTTCGAGCTTGTCCATTATTGACGCGTATGCTGTTCTGTGCGTTGTATGGGCGATATCAGCGAATGTATGCACTAGCCGTTCGCTTCACTTTGCTGAGCACTTGTCGCGTACGCGCAAGAACGACAGCAACTAATCTCTTCAACTGCAAAGATCCATGAGAGACCGCTATCAAACGAGTTTCTTATAGGTCCTTGGCCTAATGCAAACAACGCAGCCCTGGTAGCGAGAGCCGCTATAGATTTTCTCAAAGCCATTGGGCTGACGCACAGCTTTAGAGGTGCCACAACTCTGAGAATTTGTATATGCATCCCTTCCTTATACCATCATCATTCATCAGCCCTTTTCCTCCCCGTCCCTTTTCCCCAGTGTAGAGTAGCAGGCCAGAGCAAGTTATAGCTCAGGCCGACCTCTCTGCCTTTCTGTAAATAAATTATTCTCTCTCTCTGTAGACTCTGCCTTAAGGGGGTGAGAGAGAGAAAGAGAGGTAGGTGCAAATGAGAGAAAGGCAGGGAGGTTAACCAGAGTTAAAACCTCCGGTTTGCTGCCCTGCACTAGGGGAAGGGAAAGGGGAAGTAAAGACGGAAAGAAGAGCGTGACAAAAAAGAATGAAAAGGGACGTAAGGGGGTATGAGCCATTGCATTTTTTGCTTGCTTACGGGGGGTACGAGCCATTGCTTACGGGGGTATGAGTCATCGTTGATGATGATATTTTTTGTACCATTCGACTAGACGCCGGGTTCATTAGGTACGAGCCATTGCAACGGGCCACGTAAGACTTTCGCATTAAAGATTACCGCTCGACTGGCCGCTCGAGGCGCTTTGCCGCGAGATAGCGCCGAGATATCCGACGAGATAGCGACCGACCAAATGACACCCAGTAGCCCGGCAGCCATGCGAAACCCGGGTGTGTAGCTAAAGAAAACTTCGCTTTAAGAAAAGTATTTCGCTTCACTGAAAGCTGTCATTTCGACGCTATGAACTGGGATCAATGCCCTGCGAAGTATTTTGACGGTAGCTGGCTATCTAGCCTCTTTTGGGATTCCGCGAAGTGTTACTAGGTGGCGCAATATGTCCGTGTAAAGCGAGTTGGTGTATGTGCAACGACGAGGGCGAGGTGACGAAGACTGGAATGACGACGACAGTATGACGGTGATGACGATTACAGAAAATCTGTTATACTATGCTGCAAAAAAAGAAACTGCAACATGTTGCCAAAAGCTTTTCGGATAAATCCGAAAGTAATTCAGTGGATAAATGGTGTACTTGGCGGAAAACGAAAGCTTCATAGGGTGACTCAAAGCGCTAGATATACTTGGTGTTTCAACGAACACTTTAAAATTAAAAAAAAAAAATTCTCGGTGGCAATTGTAGTTCGTGAGCTGGTCTACTCGAAGAGGCGGACATTGCTTGTAGAAAAAAATGAAATTCATAATCGACTAATTAAAAAATTAAAAATTATCACTTTTTACTAATCACCGTATGGAACACATTGCAATTCATAAATTCTGGCCGAGGAGCTCACAAGGCGGATCCCCTTGGAACGAATTCTCGGGATGACACCAGCTTCCAGATATTAGTTCCCGAACTTTGCGGAGAAGCGCATTGGCGTTCCAGTTACTTTTGTGCTTCAATGCATGAAACGTCGTTTTGTTAAGAAAGTAAGTGGAACGACAGTGCATTTTTACCGCAAGTTTGACAGCGCATCTCTCGTGAAAGGATATGGCAGGTGAATCAGGTAAAACTTAATTATTGAATTTTTAGTTAATTAGTCGATTATTCATTTCAATTTCTTTGTGCAAGTAATGTCCGCCTCTTCGAGTTAGACCAGCTCATGGCCTGGAATTGTAACTTGAAAGAGCGTAATTGTAAATTGAAAGAGCGTGACGAGCTGGAATTGTGCTATCTGCACACAGGTGAATTTTTAATAGTTTTTGAACGTGTTCCCTGGAACACCCTGTGTGTCCCAGCTAACTTTAGCCAAGCTTCTCCAATGGAAGAAAAAAAAAAACAAAAGAAAAAATAAGAAGAAAAAGATGGAAAAAAAAACCAAGGTGCGAAACACGATTTTAAGACCGATGACGTTCGGTCGTCAGAGGTCTGACAACCGAACACCGTAGCTCTTATTATTTCATCTTGCGTCGTGTCTTTTTAACCTTTCTTCTTTTTCGTTGAACAGCTTTGCTAAAGTTTAGCCGGGACACCTTGTAGAAACGAACATAAAGCCGGTGCATTAGCAAGCCAGCGCGCACTCGCTGTTAAACGTATGTTGTTGCTATGTGGAGTGGCGGGTCATCTTATCGCGCTTAGGCCTAATGGCGTTAGGCTTAACGAGGCAGATCATATATGCGCTAGTAGACCATGGTTGAAATCCTACCATCGATTAGTTTTTTTTTCTGAGTCGATTAGATTTTCTTTTTTTCTGAAAGGGCTCCAAAAGAGTCGAGAGAAGCAACTGCCATGAAGTGCACAATAAAAGGCAAAGGATTCTTCGCGTTACGGCGTTTAAACGGGTCTTGTTGGCACTATACGGCTTGCTTGCGGCAGTGAAATGGCTGAGAAAGTGATACGCAAGCATACTTTTTTTTTATTAAGGGCTGTTTAGCCCGATAACTCTTTGACAAGGTTCTGCTTGTGTGTCAAGTTTCGCGCGTACGACAGGAGATTGCGGCGTTCTCCTGCTGCTGCCCACAACCACAAGAGCTTCCTACCAACCTTTATGGCTGCAACCACTGCAAAATGTCGTGGCGGCGTAATCTCGAACACCGCGTGTGCTCTTACAGCGTGGTTCGATGTCGCTGCTTGTCCTCAGAGAGATGTGAGTGAATTGTGCTGAGCGAGTAGCTGCAGGAACGAGAAGACTGTTAGACGAAACGAGGCCTGCGAAAAAACGCCCGGACTTCTTTTCGTGTCCTATTGCGTCTAACGTCTGTGTTGCATTCCTGCAACTGGTGCAGCGGAATAAATAGGACCACCTATTTATTCCCTGTAGAACCCTTATTGAATGTATTTAGGCAAGCGGAAGGCGCACATGGCACTACTTGCTGCGCAAACTTTTGTGTTGAGGCGTACAGTGTGTTAATTTGAACCTTCTGTGATTTCTGTGTTGTTGCTTTCAGAGACCTTTTAGTTACCTTTTATGCTGACAGCCTCTCTCGCTTGTGGGCATGTTTTAGCAGGCCTATCTTTGTTATGTACTGTCGTCGTGTGTTTTAATGCTTTGTTCGTTTTATAGCCAACCAGCCTTCCGAACCTCATATATATATATATAACGAGAAGAAAGGGGGTTAACCGAGGGGCCCGATTTTTATTAGTCATATCATAAGAAGCCAACAAACACTGACACCAAGTACAACATAGGGGAAATTACTTGTGCTTAATGAATGAAATAAAGAAACGATAAATTACTGGAAATTAAAGTGGATGAAAAAACAACTTGCCGCAGGTGGGAACCGAACCCACAACCTTCGCATTTCGCGTGCGATGCTCTACCAATTGAGCTACCGCGGCGCCGGTGGCAGGTAGCATATGTGGGCTTCAGGTAGCATATGTGGGTTTATTGACCAGTTGCCTTCACCCTAAACGATCACGTTCTCGTGACGCCTCCGGCAAAAAAGACGTTCCACGTCCGCCGCCAAGGTCTGTGAGTGGTGGCACTGGCTAACACTCGCAGGGTTCTACTAGGGCACATAAATACCCAAGAAAGTGGATGGGAAAACGGCGCCGCGGTAGCTCAATTGGTAGAGCATCGCACGCGAAATGCGAATGTTGTGGGTTCGGTTCCCACCTGCGGCAAGTTGTTTTTTCATCCACTTTAATTTCCAGTAATTTATCGTTTCTTTATTTCATTCATTAAGCACAAGTAATTTCCCCTATGTTGTCCTTGGTGTCAGTGTTTGTTGGCTTCTTATGATATGACTAATAAAAATCGGGCCCCTCGGTTAACCCCCTTTCTTCTCGTTATATATATATATATATATATATATATATATATATATATATATATATATATATATATATATAATAGGTTAGTGAGGGCTAGGCTTCACCTCAATTTGAAGAACGAAAGGGTAAAATTGGTGAAGAAGAAACAGGCCAACGTAGATACAGTAAAGGTAAAAGCAGACAAAGTCAGGTTGGCACTTGCAAGCAAATATGCAGCCTTAGAACGGAGAGATGAACATGATATAGAGGTAATGAATGAAACCGTAACTAGGCTGGCTTCAGAGGCAGTAATTGAAGTGGGAGGCAAGGCACCAAGGCAACCAGTAGTCAAGCTCTCCCAAGTAACAAAGGACATCATAAGGAAATGACAAAGAGTGAAAGTGCCCAACTCAAGGGATAACGTAGAATTCGAGAACTATATATATATATATATATATATCCCCTATGTTGTCCTTGCTGTCAGTGTTGGTTTCTTATGATATGACGAATAAAAATCGGGCCCGTCGGTTAACCCCCTTTCTTCTCGTTTATATATACGTTATGGCATATGTTCTTACTGAGGTTTTGGCCGGATGACCAGCCTTCACTCCGACGAGTCACGTGGTATTATTCATATTTCGCGTGGTTTATTTATTAGTCGGGAAAAAATTCGTACCCAATCAGTACGTCGCTGAGGATACCGCAGTTAAATATCATTTGGGGGTGCCTACAACATCCTCGTTGACATTTTGATAATCAGGACAGTACTTCTCGAGTTAGATAATTACTCACAGTTACCTTATTAAATGTCAGTAACGAAAAAATTACTGGCGGCTACTCCACTCTATTGGAAATAATACGCACTAGGCTTTGTTCGAGTGACACAATGGCTCTTTCTTTAAATCTTGGTGCATGATAGTTGGGATACCCCGTATACATATATGACCTCTTCATGCCAGTAGCGATGTTTACATCCCTAATAGATGTTGTAAATTATTATAAGAATTTTTTTAATGAGTCGTATTGCTTACTGGAAAAAGAAGCAATACTGAAACACATATATCATTCACGTGCATTTCCCACGCCGTTAATGAGAGTCTCACGAAGGAATCACCGAAGTCGGCAGGTTTCTTTCAGGGCCAAAAAAAGCACGCAAGGCACTTTGCAGTGAGGTGAACAAACAGCAACAATTTCGTTCTCAAGGCGTAGGCTACCCACAGCTTTAGAAATAATTGTTAATTCGCTACCTCCTTCTCTCTCAAAAATACACTAAACCGTCCTGTATATACAGGGTATTTCAGCGAACACTTTCAAAATTTTTTAGAAGTTGCCTGTGGCAGATAGCTCAATTCTAGTTGATGAGCCGCTCTACTCGAAGCAGCGGACACTACTTCGACAAAAAATTATAACGCGAGATTCGCAAATTAACAAGAATTCACTAATTAACTTTCTAGCTGATTATCTTATGACCCATATTGCAATTTACAAATTCTGGTAGTGGACTTCGCAGGGCGGATCCACTTGCAACGAATTCTCAGGACGGCACCAGTTTCGAGATATAAATTCCCGAACTTTGCGAAGAAATGCATTGGCGTTCCAGTTACTTGTGTGCGTCAGTGCATGAAACGACGTTTTGTTAACGTATTAACTGGAATTAAACTTAATTAGTGTCTGTTATTAATTAGTCGATTTTGCATCTCATTTTTTTTTTTTTTGTGCAAGCATTGTCCGCCGCTTCGAGTAGACCAGCTCATGAACTAGAATTGTGACATCTGCCACAGCAACTTTTTTAATATTTTTGAAAGTGTTTGCTGAAACGCACTGTATACATAAGTATATACTGTGTGTACATGGTGTTTACAGTGGAAATTTAAAACAATGTTGAAGTGATAAAATATGGATGAGGCAGCTGCGGCTGGTGCTTCTAATGCGCTTGTCTTCCTATTGTCAGGATTTGCAGAAATAAAGCGAAAGTACGAACTAAAAGCCGTGCTCGCCCGCACCAACAATCAGTGGTGCAGTAAGCTATTAGCCACAATAAAATTTTAAGTGAAAAGGTAGAGATAACTAAAAAGAAACCTCAAATGATGTGGGTGACAAAATTCTGGTAATGACACTTAAGGTTTAGGGGTGGGGGTGAGTAGCCTTCGGCATCGCCGCGGAGGGGTGGCTGCGTGAATTAATCCGACGTAACCCGCTTTTTCTTTCTGCGGACTTCATAATCATATCGTGGTTCTGGCATGTAAGACCCCAGCATTTAATAATATTGACGATGTTTCCGGCGCCTATGTTCACCCTCTCATTACAATCTTAAGAGGAAGCTTTACCTCGGGCCCAACTCCGACGCGGCTTATTCAAATACATGTAAAACGCAAAAACGTCTTTCTGAGATAACCTCTGGGCAGATTTCAATTAAATTTTGTTGCATTTGAGAGAGAAAGTTAACTTCTAGCGACTGTTGAAAGCGCAATTTCGCTTTAGGTCGTGAATATTGTTAAAAAATTTTCAGAAATTCGATAGCTTGAAAAAAATAGAAGCACAAGGTTTACAGATTCATACCTTTGCATCAACAACAGATATGGCAGTTCTGTAAGCGGCATCCATTAGATTATTGAAAGCGGACAAATTCGATATGTCATTTTATATCTTACGTGAATTCGTTACGTTGTTTACAAGGGTTGTGCAAAAGCTGTATTTATAAATTACTAAATTTTTTGAGATTCATGTGTAACATATCAGTTTTGTCCGCTTTAGATATACTGTTAGATGCAATTCACAGAATTGTATTATCATTTTTCGTTGCTCAGTTACAGTGTTATAAACTTGATAGTTTCGTTTTCTGAAGATTCTCAATTTTTGCCAATTTTTAATAGAAAGCTGACGACCTAGATCGAAAATTAGAAAGCATCAGTCACTGTATTTTAAGTTTTTGTTTTAAATGCAACAAATCTCGTCAAATTTGGTGCAGCGGTTGCCAAAAAAATGTCTTCTCATTTTACATGTATTTAGATAGGAGCACCCGAGCTAAAGCTTCCTCTTAAAAAGGTAATGTTGCACAACGACCGCATTGGGCTGTCCACTTCTGGAAGTTTACTCTGACATTCTAACAATGTACGTCTATTTATCTCTACGAGTCCCTGTGATTATGTCCTTCGTGTTTTTGGACGCCACCTACTGGGGAACCACGCGCCAGCCGCGCTGCGGCGGAGACAGCGTCACGTGACAGCGACGGCCGATCAACCAATGAGGCGACGAGGCGCTCCTTTCCGCTTGCGTCTGTCGGGCTGGCGATCGTCGAGCGTTTCACACAAGGTGGTTTCACCCAAGGTGGTTTCACCCACAGATGTTTACGGTATCACCCTTCGTCGTCGTTAAAACGATACAGCGCGGCGACTTTGACCCGGCAACCGCCGGCGCATAAATGATCTCTCGCGCTATATAACGGAACGCGAATCAGATTGCGCGCGGGCCACGCGAGCGCGAGGATTTTTTTGTTCTTTTCCTTTTTCTTCTTTAATTGCATCGCCTGGCGAACCGCGGGCGACTGTCGCGCATGCGAAAGCGAATGTAACGTTTTGCTTATGTGTTCCCGCGCCCGGTGTGATACACGCCCCGGGCCTACTTCCTCTCCCCGACTCTACCCTTCTGCACGTCTGTCATTGAAAGAGAAAACAAATTTTAAGAACGACACAAAGCCAAACGGAGAAAGGAGGCATGCAGGGAGCGAACAGTTTTGTTTGCCGATCCACTGGCGCAGTCAGTTCCGGCAGTCTCCATCTAATATGGCCGCCTGTTGAGGAGAGAGTGGAAGAGAGTCATGGAGGGGGGGGGGAGAAGGTAATGGGTGAAAGAGCGTTTGGCCTCAGGCTACAAGTGCGCCGCCGCCGCTAGCTTGCTACCGCACGCAGTCTGTCGGCGTCGTCTGCTTCCACGACGCCGGTTCGTCTGGTGCGCGCGAGCGATAGTGTCGGGGGAATTCCTTGTCGTCTGCACTCGTCGTCTGCTCTAGGTCGAACGAATTAATCGCGCCGAGCCGCGGATTAGTTCGGCGGCGTAGGCATGATTTAGCGGTTGTGCGTTCTAACTTATGTGAACGTCTTTCACGGTTTGTTTGTTTTTCTTCGAAAAACCAGAAAGACTTGCCGAACAGCGTTAGATACCTGTTGTTCCTCGCTCCTTGCATTCGAAGCGAAGCGAGTGATCCCGTTAGGAACCTCTGCAGTGCGTCGTTTGGTTTTTTTGTTCTTCGTGTGTTGTTCCAGCCCCAGTCGTTCGACAGGTACAACACCACGAAGCGTCCGTTTGCTGTGATTCGAGCAAAGCGACTCGCCCGTCTGCTTTGATAACAGTTCGCGAACTTCGGGTGATGTGCGTGAGTACTTCTGTTCTGTATTTGATGTGTGCAACGACGTGACGCCTCCTGCCGACCGATGGTGGTGCGTCCACTGAGTGCTTCTTTGGATTTTACTAAAGCGACCCGACGACTGCTGGACTCCCGAGCTCTAGGATCCGACGGCCTCGGACTTTGAGGTCAGTGCTAAATAACTTTCCGTCTGTGTCTCACTGATTTCAGTTATGCCTGATGAACAACTATGATATGCCTTGTGCGGGAGAACCGCGCGTATCTTTCAATCGTGCCGATAAATCTTGACGTTCATTTACTGCGTCTTTGTTGATTAATTTATTTGTGTGTCCGATACCGCGTGCTTTTGCGTTAGCGTCATACGGGGTTGGCCCTGGAAAGCTAACAATGCTCAGTAATCTAATTAATAGAGCCGCACATGAAATCACATAAGCTTCCATACTAAACTAACGAAATGCAGTTAAACGATTTTTCAGCTGGAGATGTTCGTTCTACAAAACAAGTTACGGTACCTTTCACCCAGCTCTCTTATGTTGCTGTGTGAAATATTTGTATTTCCGTTTTCGGTGGGTTTTTGCTTGGGTCATTAGCTCTGGCGATGCCCTTCAGTATTCGTCAAGTCAGCTAGCGTTGTCTTACGGTCTGATATTTCCAGACGCAGGAAATCTTGCGCAGCTAGAGGTTTTGTGTAATCATGGGGGAAAATGTTTTTATAAACTTAATCAGTTTTCACAAAAATGAGCGTACCGTTTTATTTTGTTGTTTCAAAGGAGCAATCCTTTCAATTTTTGCTGATTGCTATATTATCTTAAATCTACCGCTTTTGTGTGCACATTTATGTGTGAATGTGTTTTTGTTCGTATGAATGTTCACGGTGTTTGCGCTACGTTTTATGCGTGTATGTGTGTGTCTGTGTGCGTGTGCGGGCGTGCCTTTCAGGACGATGATTCCTTCAAATTATCCTACAGTAGTTGGTTGGTACTGTTGGACGGTTTTAATGAAATCAGCCGATGAAAAAGGCTGGCTTACGGTATAAAAAAAGTTAATAAATTAAAAAAAATCTTTGTATATCTTGTGCTAGCCCCTCTCCCCTTGCAGGGGTTCCACCAGAACGTCCTACAAAACTGTTCCTACTGCGATTAGTCTCCGCCGTCCACCCACCATCAACCCTCCCCCGCCCCTTTGACTTTCAATCAACGCCAGGCATTGACCCAGGCAAGCAATTAACGAAACTTTGACAAATTTCCGCGACACGGTCCCATTAGCTAACACACTTGCAACTTTTTTTCTCACGCATCTCCCTTTGTCACTTTCGCCCCCTTTTCGCACCAATTTTCCGCACGACGCGAGTTTTGGGTCCTCGGACACGTGTGTACAATTTCAAGTGTTTCCCGTTTCGGCGTCCTTTAACATCTCGGCGTTTACGTTTTTTTCGGACGGTCCCAGTTGCAATAACAGCTTCGCCGTGAAATGGTTTCCGCGTGGCAATTTTTTTTTTCTATTCATATATCGTCTGCATATATGGACTCACTTCTTCCACGTCGCCGTTCATTGTATGTCCAAGCATTCCATGACAAACAGATTCGGTGGACGACGTTCGACGCCATATATGCGCTGCCGTAAATACAACTTCTATACAGCACAAATAAATATTAGAAAAAGAAAGCAATAAACCATAGTCTGCTTTGTCAACACGCCGTGCTTGAAGCTTATCGTCGTGGTAGTAATTGTCAAGGCATGGCAAAAAAAAAGTAATCAAGGGCTAAACTTTTGACATCGCCGGGACATATTCGCGACATTGAAGCACCCGTAGTCTCTTTAGTAGTTGACTGATTTGAGTGCTGGATTGATGTGGTTGGACTAAACTCCGTAACTTACCAAACGCTGTTTCTCGGTGTTGACGGAAAGGTTTGTAAAATGAATCGGTCGCACCGTTATAGTCAGTGACTCTCTCATTAAAAGTTAGTTGAGGGGAAATCTGTCGCTCGGCATTCGTCCATGACAGTCATACATATGGCGTAGATAAAATACCGATTTGGCACAGCTTCTTTTACTGTTGTCTTTTCTTTTTTCGCCGTTATGTAGTGGTTATGTTAAGGTTATGTTACGGTTATGTTATGGTTCAAGTATACAGCCTCACAACGTTTATGCGCAACGCTTATGCGCTGTGTTCTTAGTATTGAAATGAAAATAAGGAGAGCCGTCACTGCAACGGTGACGGCTGCAAACGCTTCTAGTTTCATAATAATAATAATAATAATAATAATAATAATAATAATAATAATAATAATAATAATAATAATAATAAAGATATAAGCTAAGAAAAGGCGTCACAGGCTCGGAAAATAACGAGCGCGGTGAGCTCACGAAAGTAAACGAGGAACACTATAACACATGGAGGCAAAAGGCGAGGAAAGCTTATCGCACGCGCTTCGCTGAGTCCCGAACAGGCACACGAGGATTGGTGCACAGATGAGCAACATACCTAGATGAGGTGATGTGAGCGCAGAGAAAAGCCGAAAGCGGGCTGAATCACACGAGACATATACACAGATTAGTATGACGCACACATATATATTTTTTTCCAGTGCTTAAGTATGTTAAGGTTTCCTTTTTTCTTTTAACGCGTGTTTGTGCAAAACAGCACTATTAGAATAGATACGCGATATTTACTGTCTTACAGTCGTATATATATTGTGCGCCTTAATGTTCAAGCCTAATTCATTTTATCTACTACAGTTTCCGCCGCACAGGTAAATTTCGATCAAACATTTCTAGTGTACCTGGCGCTGAATCTAGGCGATAATTAATCCTTAAGCCTCACAGAAGGGAGCTTGGTGATCAATCCATTGAGTGAGCATCTTTATCGTCTCCAACCATCGAGCAGAGGCGAGAACTCAAGGCATGCGCACCGCCTCACAAAGGTACACTTTCTCAAATACAGTCACGGCAACAGATATCAGGAATAGCAGAAGCAGCCTGTTTTATGTCCACTGCAGGACGAAGGCCTCTCCCTGCGATCTCCAATTACCCCCTGTCTTGCGCTAGCTGATTCCAACTTGCGCATGCGAATTTTCTAATTTCTTCACCCCACCTAGTCTCCTGACGTCCTCTACTGCGCTTTACTTCCCTTGCTAACTGTAACTCCAATGGTTCTCCGGTTATCTGTCCTACGCATTACATGGTCCGCCCAGCTCCACTTTATTTTTTTCTCTTAATGTCTTCTAGAATATCGGCCATCCCCGTTTGCTCTCTGATCCACACCGCCCTCCTTCTGTCTCTTAACGTTACGCCTTAATGTTAGGCAACAGATATTATGTATGTTTAACCAAAGTGATGTTATAGCGTGGAAACACTTGCGAAACAATCTGCACACAGTAAACGCGTATAAAATATGCCATAGGATGCCTCAACACAAGCCATATAAGGAAGAATACTTCAGCAGTGCATTCTCAATTACGAAGGTACTCTTATATCAAAGACACAAAATTCGGCATATATTATTATTACAACTGTGCTCACTAACGCGATTAACTAAGCAGTGCAACACTGCCTACATAAGTACATTTAGTTGACAGATAAAAATGCGCCATTCAACATAACAACCTTTCAGTCGCTTGAAAAAATATAACTAGTGCAGTCATTCGGTAAGCAATGGAGCCTTAATTTCCTTTTTTATAGTGCATGAAGAAATAGTATACATACCGCTTTATTTTCAAATATATTCTGCGACACCATTAAATATTATATCAGATACGCACGTTGACCACGATCGACGCCGTGAAAAGAGGCTCGCTGTATATATGCCTCATATATGGCTTTTTAGAGTGTTGATATAACTGACGAATCCTGTTCTGTATCTTTACGATTCGCTCGTGATTTTGCCTGTGCATTACGTGAAGAAATAATTACGCCACTCGGGCCTTATATTGTTACGGCGCAACCAAGAGAGGCGCCAGTCACTCTGAAGAAGGTGATTAAGATTAAGAATACGATTTGACGTGTAAAGGGAAATCGCTCTCGACAGCCGTCTTGTTTACGCATCGTTGTCTCTCGTGCAAATGTTGTAAATACATCTTTATACGTGACTTCTGCGACGTAACAATGTTGTCCCCAAACGGTCGTCTGGCTTTTCGTGCATTTCGTTTATTTCACGCGTACACGCGCCATATCCCTGTCGCGAACGCTGTGCCAGACCGACATGCGCATGCCATTCGCGGCCTAGAAGTAGCAAGTCAAGTCAAGTTTAATGCAACAGTCATGTTAAAGTTACATGGTAATAGTATTTCAGCAGGAGGTCCCATAGTTTTGAAAAAAAAAATACTGCCAGGGGGACCTCCCATAATTACATAAATAAGGTTATTATACAAAAACAGCAAAGAAGCACGGTCATGTGAACAATAAGAATAATTGTGCAAGTTGATTACCAATAACAAGAAATTGGATACATAAGTTATTGGTAATGGTAATTATTGAAAAAAAGACATGAAAAATAATCGAAAGAATATTGAGGCTCACAACGTCGAAAAAAGAAGGAAGGCAGGCGAACATAGATAAAATATCGTTTTCGCGCAAAGCGTGCCGCAATATGTACAAGCATCTCTTATAGTGTACTGGTCGTAACCCGCACTGTTACTGCGTGGCAAGTTCAAATTTAAAAAATAAAGTGCTCAATGAACGTACTTATTGTTAAAAGGTTGTACATTTGTAATAAACTTTAATTAATTGTTAATAAACAACTATTTTTTAAATATTTGTTTATTAAGCATTAATAATCAATCTTATTCGTTGGTATAAGCAATATTTTTTTTTTCTACAAACTTCACTTGAAAAGAGCGGTATGATAGAAATGAGTCTAAATAAAGAGGCTATTTTTTAAGAAGTGATACTTAGGAGATGCTGGCGCATTTAGGGAGCGCATTTTGGTATAAAGCAAATATATAATTCATATGAAATAACAAGCCGACAGTGAAAAAGAGAAAGGTAACAAGGACGTAGACGTCAGACAGTCAGTGGGCGTAAATGCGCGCGCGCGCGCGCGCGCGCGCACTCACACACTCACACACGCACACACACACACACACACATACACACACACACACACACGCACGCACACGCACACGCACACGCACACGCACACACACACACACACACACACACACACACACACACACACACACACACACACACACACACACACACACACACACACGCACGCACGCACACACACACACACACAGTTCGCTACAGAAATCAGATAAAACAAATTGGAAGCATAAGCGTCGCATCACACAAATGCAAAAGAGACAACTCACAAGACAGGTCAAATGATACAAACTAGAACGTAAAGTAAGCGCTCGTATAGATAAATTAAATGGAGAAAATATAAAGTCGGGCCACAGAAATTAACGGGAATTCTGTCGTGTACGAAGGATACAAACGGCAATCAATAATTTCCAACAGTATTACTCCTTTCCGAGAGTTTCTGGAGGGCCCCTAGCACTCACCTTTGTAATATATATCTTTTGGCCATGAGACTAGATATTTTTAAGGCATAAGGCCTTGTGGTCTATTACCATTAGAGTGCGTATCAAATGGTGTGTTTCAGCATCATGTCGTGGGCATTCTAGCAATGGGTTATGTATGTCTCCATCCGCGGGATCACAAATGCGTTGTGGACTATCAGCGCGACAAATGTTACGCAGGAAATGTTTCTTATAAACGTGGTACCTGCAGCCTAAAGCGGTGAGCTATAGTGTTTCAATGGAAAGCTGGTATTTAATGTGCGTGGGAATGTGAAATTCAATGCAGGGTTGCATTACCGCTGAAGATGTTCAAGTTTGATCAAACCGTGTTTCTCTGCAACCACGGGCTGAAGTATGTCCTAAAATATGGCGCAACTCGCGACTTGTGACGTAGAGGTGGTCCTGATGTTACGTCGTCATTATGCGCTTGTCGTGCCACCTGATCAGCTGCTACATTCCCTGGGATGTTGCAGTGGTCAGGTAGGCACTGCAACATGATTACTTGAAGTCCTTTCGTCGCCTTTGTAAGCTTTTGTTTAACGTTTTCATAAACCGAAGCCCGTGTTCTGCGGACTGATGTCGGCATTACCAAGAGGTGATAATGCTGCCTGAGGATCGCACAGAATATTCGTGGCTGTACAAATAATTACCCACTACATATTATCTTCAAGAAGGTCGTTCAAAGCCTGAAATACTCATTTTTTGACAAAGTCTGTGTATGCTGACCTATAATTTCCCAGAGAGTATCTTGCGGTGCTATTGGCTCCGTGTTTGCCGGGGTTTTTGGCTTTCTCGCTTGAAAATCGGCTCATCTGCATTTCAGCCGACACGGAAGAAGAATATAAAAGTGACCCGGAATGGCAAACTTTCCGCACGAGTATAAATGTCACTCTTACTGACAGCGCAGTCTTGGCAAGCCAGAAATAACGTCATAACGTACCACGGTCTTGCCACGCAAGCTCCTGGAGAAGGTGTTGAAATCTGCTGGTTGGTACATTTCGTAACTACTCGGGAGGTCACAAGATTTGGATAGCGCCTATACCATACGTGGACCAGTTAATAGCTTATAGAGAAACAATAATTATGGTGTCCCTTACAGGAATCGAAGTCTCAACTCCTAGTGAGTTCTGAGAACTTTATCTCCTTCTGAAAAAAAAAGAAAGACACAAAAGATGCAGAATAGAGTTTGAGATCCGTGACGTCATACTAACGTATCGACTGTGCGATTTCAGCTCGAAATCCCAGACAAAAAAAAAAAAAAAAACTCTGCCTTTCTTTTTCGTCGCTACTAACCAATGCCTTTTAAACCAAGTAAGCGCACAATAACTCCTAATATTTCACCAGTTAAAACTGAGTTATCGAAGTCTGTACTTTTTTTTCCTACATAGGCCACACGCTTAGCACGCTAGTCCCGATGGCTATGATGAGAAACGAAATAATTCCCACAGTACACTACACGGATACACAAAACACACCGCAACCCTCAACAAACCAAAGTATCTCACTGCGACAATGTGTATCCGTGGAAGTTTAAAAGTGCACTTCGTTGGCGCGAGGTGCCACTGGCAGCGTTAGTCCATGCTTCTAAGAAAGTTTCTTTGCTCAAGACGTGACGCTATTCGATGAACGTTCGGTGCAGACATTAGGCCTGCTCTTTTCAGCGTAGATATAACCTGCAAGCCCACATTGAGTCGGCTATGTCTTCCCTCACGTTGTACGCAGGGCACAGTGGCGCCGACTTTGTTCGTTTGGTTTTTAGACATGGAGATATTTAGTATCTGCCACATTTAGCCGAATGCAATGTAGACAATGCCCGATCACATCTGTTAAGGCCACACGGCATGCAAAGCTCGCACTTAGGATCGTAAGTGCAAACAGGTTTGTGGTGATGTTCTGAGTGTGTCCAGACGACACGCCGCGCGCGCCTCGCGATTGAAAAAAAAAAAACATAAAAAAACGAGGCACGTGAGCTGATAAATTGAGTTAAGCGTTTCTCTTGAGTGTGCCTCTAAAATAACCCAGACTCAGGAGTGATGTTGGTACTGTGTATATAGTTAACGTTTGGTCATACGAGCCCCGTTCCTCTCGGCTTATCCTGGAGCAATGGAACTTGCAAAAGATTCTCCAATCATTCTTTTTTATTATTGTTATTACTAACTGCGGTCAAGGAGATGCTGGTATCAATAAAGAGAAAACGAGACATCCACCCAACCGTAGCAATTGCTACAAAGGAAACCCATATATATACGGGTTCCTCGAAAGAAAAGCCTCCCGGTTGAAGAGAAATTCGTCTTGGTCAGGGACTCGAATCCGGGACTACCGCATTTCCTAGGCAGCCGCTCTACCGTCTGAGCTTCTTACTACTTCCATTTGAGCTTATTTATTACTTCCCTCCACCTTGCGGGTTTCCGCAGAACTATTACGTCAAGGAGATGCTGGTATGTTGGTGCCTTTATGTATCTTGGTGCTGGTATGTTGCGGCCTGTTACTCCTCCTTTTTCTTAATTTGTAGATGTGCTGAAAAAAAAAAAAAAATAAACGTTTCGTGCAAGGAATGCAGAAAAAAAGAAACGCTATGCTGACAAGAGTTCAAAAGTTCTCTGGAACACTGCAAGACTAAATGTTTCTGAGCAGTTCACAAAATTCTAATATTCGTGTTGATGTGCAAATGACGTACCTCCTTGATGGAAAATACGGCGCGCATGAACACACATACACACACATACACACACAAAAAAAAATGTCAGTGGAACACGATAATAAATATTATTACGGAAACACAAATATGTAAAATTTAAAAAACAAATATAATTACTTCTACAAATACAATGTCGTATTCAAAGTTACAATAAGAAGATTTAGTCACTTTTATATACGCTCCTGATTCCTCAAGAAACTGAACTAGTAACATTAACTAGTGACATTATTTAGTGACATTAGCCTCCTCTATGAGAGCGTGTATCTTCGCGAAAAACCTCTTACGGTGGGCACTATAAATCTTGCGGTGGAATAGACGATGTGCTAATGCTGCATCATATGGTGGCGCATGCTGGCTCTATAGAGCCAAGATTATCGCTACTTCTCAATTTCGTTGGATAACAGTGCTCTTTACGTAGAGCCTGGATTTTGATTTTATATATATATAACGAAACGCAGTGCTGCCTTTGAATGACGATACACGATGCTTGATATCTTTTACGTACTTGCTGGAATGCATCAGTGCGAATAGGACACGTCACGGAAGTTGTATTTCAAGACTTTCTTTGCCAACACGCAAGGCTGCGTGTGTCGTCAGAATAAGCGGACGCTGACTCGTACTCGCTCACCAATATTTTTTTTCACAGGCTCATGTGCTCACTCACGCGCACGTGTGCTCGCACTCGCGTACGTTCACCCGCATCCACGGTCAGGTCCACTCAAAATCACCTTGACTGGAGTTCGTTTTATTTTTATTTTTCGTACTCACTTTAACCGGCACCCACTGCTGTTCATGTTCACGTCCACTGCCAGCCTTCGTCGCTCACTAACGCTCCATCTCAGACCTGTGAACTGTGAAGTGAGGGCAGAGCGTCTACACTCACGAGGGAGTACGCCGACCCTAAGCCTGGGGGCGTCACGTCCCCGATTTCACGTCGATTGTACGCGCCTATTGGTAGCACGATCATTCGAAGCAAACAGACGAAGCCATTGAAAGCGTAAGGGTAAAATAACTGTCTCCCTTTAATTGAAATGCAGCTAGGAGACGACAAAGAAACGAAAGTGGGCGATAAGGCAGGTGGGGGTCGAACCCACGCGCCCTCCTCATTACCCGCGCGCGATGCTTTACCGTTAATTAAACTGCCGCTGCGGCCGTTCCCCAGGCGTCGTTCTCCGGAGTGTTCGCGCATGTGTGCTGGCGGGTCCAGCCGTGGGAGAGTTTGCCAGCGACACTGACTGGCACGGCGGCGAATGGGGAACGTCCTTCCGATCGCTGTCGTCACGCAGTGCGTGACTCGGTTGCCCTTATTCTGGCTCGGCATGCCGATTGTTGTGCTCTCTTATCGAAACATCGCTCAAGCCCAGTTATTCTTTCTTTTTGGCGTCGCATCGAGATGCGTTTGAAGTTTTCAATCCTACTCTTAAACTTTCTCGGTTAAGGTCCTTAGTAATTTGCTGCAATTCACCCCCTGTGTTGCTAAACAGGGCAATGTCACCTGCGAACCGAAAGGTGTTGAGATATTCGTCGTTGATCCTCACTCCAAAGCTTTCTCAGTCTAACAGGTTGAATACTTATAAGCATGCACACAATAGCATCGGAGAGATTGTGTCTCCTCGCATGACCCCTTTCTTGATAGGTATTTTTTTCACTTGTGGAGAATTACGGTAGCTGCGGAGTCTTTTTAGATGTTTCCCAAGATATTCGCGTATGCCTCCTGTACTCCTTGATTACGCAATGCCTCCATCACTGCTGGTACCCCTACTGAATCAAATGCCTTATCGTAATCTATGAAACCTGTATATATACAGGTTGATAGTACTCCGCAGATGTCTAAATTACCTGATTCATGACATGGACGTGATTCGTTGTAGAACATCCCTTCCTGAAGCCAGCCTGTTCTTTTGGTGGATTGAAGACAAGTGTTTCCCTGGTTATATCGTAAATTATTTTGGTGAATATTTCATACACTAATGAAAGCAAGCTAATGGGCCTATAATTCTTCAATTCTTTAACGCCTCCCTTCTTATGTATTAGTATAACGGTGGCATTCTTCCAGCTTTCTGGCACCCTTGAAGTCGATAGACAGTTGTTATAAAGGGCCGCTAGTTTTTCAGGCATTATGTCTCCTCCATCTTCGATTAAATCGACTGTTATTGCATCTTCTCCTGTCGCTTTTCCTCGGCACATGTCTTGCATGGCCTTTCTAATTTCATCGCTAGTTGTAGAAGGATCCTCTGTATCCTGATCAGCACTACTTCCAATGAAGGATGCGTGGTTGCTCTGGGTACTGTACAGGTCAGCATATATTTTTCGGCAGCTTTTACTATATAATCGAAATGCTGATGACACCACCATTCTTGTTTTTCACTGCATACAACTTGCCTTGTCCAACGCCAAGTTTTCTTCTCCGTTATTTCATGCTGCTGCCATTTTTCTTTACTGCATCCTCAGTCTGTCCGATGATGTAACTTAGAATACACCTTGCTTTCTTCTCGTTTATCAGCTCTGACGGTTCAGCGAATTCTATCTGATCTCTTGAGTTACACTTTCATGCTTTGTCATTTCTTCATTAGGCGCTTTGTTACTTCGGAGAACTTACCTACCGGTTCCCTTGGCGCTTTACTTCCCACTTCAACTGCTGCTTCTGAAATCAGCCCATATATTACCTATATATTATATTCATCTTCTTGTTCTAAAACTGCATACCATCTTGTGAGCACCAACCTGAATTTGTCTGATTTTACCCTTACTGCGTCTAGGTTGGCCTGTTAATCCTGAATAATTTACCTCTTTCTCTCTTCATGTTGAGAGCAATCCTAGACCTCGCTCACCTACGATCAGTGCCCTTTGCGCGACCGATGGTCTGCATTCTGCACTGTGCTGGGATCGGTATATAGTATTATGCAGAAGACAAAGGTAATCTTCAATAGCCTGGCAAGAAAACAAGAATTCATGGTCGCCAGTAAGCCTCTGCAGTCTGTGCAGGAGTACGTTTGTCGAAGTCGATTACTTAAAGGGGACCTTGATCACGAGTTTACAGGAGAATAAAAATAGGTCGGAGTGTAAAAGGCAGGCATTACCGAATTCTGACTGGGAGATTACCACTGTCGTTGAAAAGAAAAGTTTACAGTCACTGCGTTCTACCGTTGCTAGCATATGGGGCAGAGACTTTGAGGTTAACAGAGAAGCTTGAGAACAAATTAAGTACTTAGCAAAAAAACGATTCAACGAGAAATGTCAGCCGTAAGGTTACGAGACGGGAAGAGAGCGGTGTGGATCAGAGAGCAAACGGTAATAGCCAGTATTCCAGTTGACATTAAGAGCGGCAAAATGGAGCTGTCTAGGTCATGCAACGCGTAGGGCAGATAACCGACGGACCATTGCAGTTACAGAATGGGTGCCAAGGGAAGGGAATGAGTGCAGTCGAGGACGGTAGAAAATTAGTTAGGGTGATGAAAACTAGGAAATTTGAAGGCACAAGCTGAAATCAGTTGGCGCAGGACAGGGGTAATTGGAGATCACTAGGAGAGGCCTTCGTCTCACAGTGGACATAAAATAAGATGATGATGATGACGACGACGACGCCGATGACGATGATGGTGGTGGTGATGATGATGATGATGATGATGATGATGATGATGGTGGTGGTGGTGGTGGTGGTGGTGGTGGTGGTGTTTGCCGCGTTTAATGCGATAGCATTAGAGGCGGACTTCACCCACTTTTGAGGCATCAGGTATCTAACAGAAAACACGCATGCCGATGCCGGAGGCAGCGCGGTCTACCAACGTCTGAAACGTCACGTTTCACAGAGCGACTCAAATAGCGATGAAAGAGAGGCGCATGCGTGAGGTCCCGGCCTAATGGTTAGGGCTCGATACGCTGGGAGATAGAGGTTCGATACCACCAAATCGGCCGCGCATATATGGCGCTATAGGCGGACTTCGCCCACCTTGGAGGTATATCCAGTAGAAACGTCGAGGCGTGTTGGGTGTAAGCGAGCGCGTCACAACGCCCATGAAATCGCGAGTTTGCGATAGAACGTCACTCCAATAAATGAGTGTGCGCACACCCCTTATCAAGATCAACTACGGGCTGCCCAGAGGGTCCACGATGACGCCAAAAGACTCTGCCTGGCGGTGCCGACGTGGACGCGGCCCGCCTCGGTCTGAAAAGACCGCGCTTCAGAACACTAATAAAGTTTTGTGAATGAATGAATGATTGCCCGTGACGCAATCGCGGGCAGCTGTCGAGACGTCGCTGTCGTCACAATCTGACTATGCTCCATTGCATACTTGGAGTGACGGCAATGCTGAGTTCTGGCTTAGTTTTTGTTTCTTTCTTTTTTCTGTACCGCCTTAACATGCTACGACTTGCTAGGAACACGCGTGCGTGGTCTTCATTAAATGCGTTTCTACACAAAGGAAATAATATAGGAGATGTGTTACTGCAACATTCTAATGTAGGTGATGGTTGGTTCGTGTTCAATCGTTTTAACTTGAGCAGCAATTGAGCCAGAAGGAGAGACAGGAAGAGAAGGTGAGGCAGCTAGGTTAACCAGGTTACACCTGGTTGGCTACCAAACTGTGGGGAAGGGTGAAGAGGGAAGATAAGGTAAAAGAAGGAACAAAGAAGGAACCGGAAATAGAAAAGTATATAAGAACAACAGATCACTTCTTTTTGTCGTGCCGCGCCGCTTCGTTATACCGAGAAAAAGAATCTTACAAATTCGCTTTCGCGGAAATTGCCCTCGATCAAAGAATTCCCGTTATACTTCCATTCGGAGCTTCGACTCGCGGCCGTACAGCACTCGCCGGGACGTTTGCATCGCCGTCCAGGAGTTTATTATTGATTCCAAGCGATTGCCCGTAATAAATTTGCCTCCTTTGTCACTGTAATTCTCGATAGCGCTTAAACCCGGGCTACGCCGTTCCTTTTTCTCCACCTGTCTCATTTAATAAACGAAATTTTCGGAAATCTGCGAGTAGAACCTGAGTTTTCTATTCAGTACCTTCATCTTCTCGAGCCCTTGGCCAATCCCCGATAGCGGTTACGAGCCACGATTTCGTACAACAACAACAACAACAACAACAACAACAACAACAACAACAACAACGACGATGACGACGACGACGACGACGACGACGACGTCGACGACGACGACGATAAGAAGCGATGCTCGCGCACGCACTCGAGACCTTTAAACGCACATGCGGATTCAAAGGCGCTCGCAAAGTCAAATCTTCTTTATTTCAGAAGTGCAGCACTGCAGCTCCGCATGGTTCGATTTTCGTGCGTGCGACGGTCGAGCTCATGGACCCACTATCTTTTTTTTTTCTTCTGTAAACGGGCCTTTCGAAAGTCCAGCACGTGCGAAAAGTTGTGGAACAAAAACAGCAAAAAGAAGAGAGAGAGAGTGAGTGAGAGAGAGTGAGTGGGTGAGTGAGTGAATGAGTGAGAGAGAGAGTGTGGGTGAGTGAGTGAATGAGTGAGAGAGAGAGAGAGAGAGGGTGAGTGAGTGAATGAGTGAGAGAGAGAGAGAGAGAGCTAAGCCGGACAGCGCCGCTGTGTGTCTGCCCTGTATTTGCATCTTTCCCCCTTTCCTTCCATAGCCATTCACGCTGCTTCACTTAAAAAGATTTCCTCGAAGTGTAGAGCGCTCCGCGAACTTTCCTCGCGAAGCGCCGTCTTCTTCCGCTTTGCGCAACCCGTGCGATGGAGCGCCTCGCTTCGATATCCGGCGCATTTGCGTCGTGTCGCAAGATGCGCTTGGCGTTATAGCGCGAGCGAAACCGCACGTTTCCTTCCCCTTTCTTGAATTACTTTATTTTATTTTATTTAGTTATTTTTTTCGTCACTTCAGAAGCAGCAAATGGCACAGCGAACTTGAGAGAAAGTCGCCTAGAGGCTTGGCAGTGGCGAACGTGGCGTGTTGTAAGTAGCCGCTTCCGGACATCTCTGACGATGCAAGAGCTTCTAGGGATAATCAGTATTGGGGAAGGAGAGAGAGAGAGAGAGAGACTTTATTTTTAACTCGGCTCGGTTTTCTGGCACTTTGAACGCACTCCCGCGCAAATGTTAAAGGGCACTTAAGTTTATGTAAGGGATACTTAGTTAGGCTGTCATTGTAAACTAAGCGTCTGAAATTATGAAACGGCGAGTATTACCGTGGGAGGTGGCTTGATAAGCCGGAAAAGACACAAAAACGACTGGTGACGACGCGCCACCCTAGAAGTTGCCGCAATGGCCCGCTGTGACGTCATCGTTTTTTTTTTGACAGCGTCTGCGTGCGCCTGTTGAATTATTAAACGGCAAATAGATCGACTGCATTGCAGTATAAAGGAGCCATGGACTTAGCAAGTTTCTAGAACGGGTACTGAGCGATGGCTGCCGAAGTAAAAATAAATAAAGATAAAATAAATATGCTTCGACATCCGTTACGTCACACTGACGTACCGGCGCTGGGATTTGTTGAACTTTTGCATTTGTGTTACCTTATAAGCGACAACCTATTACCGTAAAGCTACTGAAAATAGAGTTTTTAAAGAATACCTTGTCAGTCCAAAGGGACTGGGCGTTGCTTTCCAGAATTACATATGCTATGACGTACGTATCACATTTCGACTCCTTTTGTGCAGAAAATGGACGACGCCAATCGTGGGAATAGACTGGCAGCATGAGAGCTGATCTTGAGCATCAAGGTTTGGGTACGCGGTAGCTCGTATTGCATGGTATTAATCGTAACTTACAGCGCATACATAGACGAGGGACAAAAAGCACGACGAAGACATCTTTCGTCGTCCTTTTTGTCCCTCGTCTATGTATGCGCTGTAAGCGACGGTTGATACCATGGGATACCAACTAGCCCGTACCCAAATGTCTTCGTCGTCCTTTTTGTCCCTCGTCTATGTATGCGCTGTAAGTGACGATTGATACCTCGAGCAAGTTTCTTTTTCTGAAAAACCACCACCACCACCACCACCACCATCATCATCAGCAGCAGCATAATCATCACAATCATCATTATCGTCGTCGTCGTCTTCGTTGTTTAGTGCTAGGCCCCCACCCACCTAGCTACGCCACTGGTGTGATTCAATAATCGGCGATCGCTTTGTCCCAGAAGGTGATAAGTTTTCTCGACGATTTGTTTTTTACTGTTGTGTAACGTGCTGAGGGTTTTTCTTTTTTTTTATTTACTGAACATGTGTGGGCATAGCGTTTGAGTGCTGTTGCTGCTTTCTTTTCATTGTTTCCGTTAGTAGCGCAGTGTGTGTGTTCATCGTGCGTTTGCAACATTACGTTCAGTCGCGAGTCAGCGTTAGTGGCGAATGCTCTTCTTTTGCCTGTGTGCATTTGGCGATGTACCCTTTACTACACACAATGTGGCTACTAAAGCGGCCTGTAAAGGGCGCGTAAAGGCAACAAAAGTTTGGAGCGGGAAAGCGCGTGGACGAGGACACTATAGAAGCCGCACCGGCGGTATGCAATCCCAACTGTCTTTCTTGTTTAGCTTTTCTCGTGTCTTCATTTAACCTCACATTTCGACGCGCTTAGACAGAGTCTTATTGATAGTCTTGTAGCAAACAGCACAGCATGTGAAGCACACTCGAACTCAGAGCGCGAAACGATCGCAACAGGAAAAGAAAGACACAAGCGTCCTTCTTTTCTTCTTGTGCTCTCCGTGTCGTGTCACTGTCATTTTCCGCGCTGATTTCAATCGTGCATCCGTAACTTTCTGCCTTGCAGCATCGCAAGGTTAACCTTTCGCGTTTGTTCTTCTTCAGTCAAGTCGATTAAAGGTCTGCTGACACAATTATGGCGCAACTTTTTTTTTTTATTCTTATCCGAGCTTCTACGATTTCGCGCGTCAGCGGAGAGCCTGTCATTTAAGCACCACCGGCGCGCTCGATGAGTACACACATAAGCGACCGCGTAAGTACACAGTGCACTTTATTTTTTTTTTCAAAAGTAAGTCAACATCGGCACGCTTGGCGGCGACTGGCGAGGCGTCAGTCATCTCCGAGACGAACGCTGTCATCGCTCATGTGCAAGTAATCGTTGAGACACCTTTCCTCTCCGACCTGTACGCGCCGTTTTCCGCATGTCCGAGGGCGGGGATGCCCGGACAGAGCATCAGGCGCACGAGAGGGGCCCGCGGGCCTGAAGTCACGCTTAAACATTTTCCGGGGAATTCCGCTTACGCCTGCGGTCTGGTACGGACAGCTTGTCTCGGCGTCGATTCGACACCGGCTCGTGTCCGAAGTTTAGCAGGTTCGCTGGAGCACGACTGTGAGCGGAGATGTGCGAGGCCAAATAAACGCGAGCGTTTCTTAAGCAATAGCGCCTTTGCAACTTCGGCCACTTCGCGTGGGTGCCGGTTGGTAATGACGTTTCTAACTTGAAGCCAACCGATTGGCCGAGACAATGTGTTGCGGTTGAGAGGCTTTGGCATGAGCGAGTGTGTTTCTCACCGCGTATAGTACAGAAACGTATAGCGAGACCGACGCATCACATTATGCGTGTATACATGGCCCTTTAAATCTGCCGGTGACCACTTTTGCTCTCGGTGAAATCACTCAACAAAAAGAACAAGCGCTGTCTGAGTATCCCGAGTGTACCAAACGTACGCCTTGAATAGCATTATTATTTTTTGTTATTAAGTCAGAGCTTCCGTTGTCTGCTGGCTATATTTCTTACCGAGTGATGTGGGGGCTGATTTTGAAGACCGTGTGTAAAAAAAAAAAAAAAAAAAAATGCGCCGACCTAAAAAGAGGGTGCAATCTAAATTGGGCCAATCCTGCAAACTGTGATCTTGCGGTGGCGTTGGGCACTTCGGTCGCGAGGTGGGGGCCCGCTCACAAGCTAGGCACGCCAGCGCTACGCTGTAACCCTTGACATCGCTGTCGATGCTTCGCCGTTGCGGCAAAACTAACAGTTATTTTGGTAATCTAATGCCAGTTAAGAGTTTTCGATGCTCTGGATCACCGACAGCGACTCCTAATTTTGATTCATGTAATATTTTAAATCTTGTGTCTATCTGTACGACATCCTGGGGGTAAACCGGGAACGATCCATGGGTACGACGCCACGGCCGCGCCAACTTTGGTGCAGGTGCGAGTGGGCGTGTTTGCAGAGCTTGCCAAACTCACTCACGAAGTGGCGAGAACGCTTGCCTACCGCAGTCTAGACGAACCCACAGAGTTTTTGAAAGCGTACTCGAAGGCCTGGGGAGCTGCTTCTGACGTGGCTGGGGCGATGTAAGCCCTTGTTTCGGCCGACGGGCTTGCCGTGTCTACGATGCCTAGCCAACCTAACTTAACCTATAGTATAAAGCTTCTGCAAACCATTCACGCGCTACGCTCATGGCGCGGGCGTCACGTCGTAGAAATAACCATTTTCGGTTTAGCCACGCGACGTCGTGCGGATAGACATTTAGTCCGTAACCTGAAACGTCCATAATGACACGAGTCGCGGAAAGCATTGGGGTGGGTGTGAAATTTACGCATTTATGCACTTCGGCATTTATGAACTCGTATAAGCTTGAAAAGCAGAATCATAGCTTACGCTACCGGAGACACGTACATATACTGTGCAGTGTGGCTGACTCAATCCTTTGCAGAGCTCAGAGGGCGACCCGCGAAAGTTGATGGGAAGTGGGGGGAAAGAGGAGGAGGAGAAGAGGTGGTCGAGGGGAAGGCCTGGCGGAACTCGACAGATGGTGTACGAACTGCGTGGCACCGACTTCAGGGATGATTTATTGCTGCCGCAGAAACGACTGCGCGAATACTATATTATCACGTCAGAAAGAAGAAAGAAAAAAAAACACAAAAAAGAAAAAAAAACGCATTAATATATTTGGATTTTTAATAACCGTCTGATGAATGTGTGTATGTCAGCACCATGCGTCATCCGGATGCCGGGTTTTCCAGGAGAAAGAGAGAGTTCACGTGGCTGTTTGTCGATTTCTAAATACCGCATTTCCATGTTATAGGAAACAACGGCGAGGTTCCACATAGCGGCCCAAAAATGAAAAGCTTTACACGTTCAATACTACGCGTGCAGGCAAACGCAGGTTGCGAATGTATCTTATGTAAGCAGCCGCCCCACGACGGGCTGGTGGCTATAGCTTTGGTTAGATTGACATGCATACGCCCGCATGCATACGCACTCGCACGAGTACACAAAAAACAAAGAAACAAGTAAACAAACAAAGAGGCAAACGCAGGCGCGCAGAAAGCAGAAACACGCATGAACGCACACATGAAAAACGCCTTCTCAAAGGACATTGTTGGGACTGTGTTTTCTTTCGGGGCAGCAACAGTGACACAAAAAACTCGCGGCGCGACATCTTTGTGTTTGCTGTCTTCAAACACAGCCATCGTGGCTCGCACATCTACACAGAAACGAAAATGTCACCGGAGCGAAAGGTGAGCGTAAACCCGATCGTTCTCGGCTGGCGGATGCGAAAGGCATGGGCGACGACATACATTATTCAAACCACCGTTTCGCGCAGCGAACGAGTACTAAAAAGAAAAGGAACGTTCACAATGTATAGGTTTTTCTCAGTACAGTCCAGCGCCTTCTACAGCGAACGCCTCTACAACGAAATTCCCTGTATAACGAAGGAATAATTAAGTCCCTGCTCCATTGTGAGCGGTGCGGCGCGCGACCTCTAGAAGGAAGTGGCCTGTATAACGAATGATTTCGGAGGAACGAAGCACTTCGATGTAAAGGCTTTCGACTGTATACGCTTCCGAAGTTCCAACTGAGAGGCATCGCCCGAAACTGCACGTCCGGTTTCGTCGACTGACGAAAGCTGCCGCAGTGTTTCCGACATAAAGTGAATATTAAATGAAGGTGATAGTGATAAGATCTGTTGTCAGTGTTGTCTGAACTGTAATTGATGCACGCGGAGGTGGCTGAGCACGAGGTCGCGGGTACGAGCCCGTATATGCGGCATCTTCATCCCTATACGGTGGAACGCAAAAAACACTAGCTTGCCGATCTTAGGAATCAATCAATCAATCAGTCAGTCAGTCAGTCAGTCATTCAATCAATCAATCGATCAATCAATCAATCAATCAATCAATCAATCAATCAATCAATCAATCAATCAATCAATCAATCAATCAATCAATCAATCAATAATGTTTCCGTAGATAACCGCGACCTTAAATATTTGCCTGCATTCTCACCTATAGTATATAGACAGTCCTGTTGTGTTATACATAAATTGCTGCGGAGATATTGGGGTATGCATAGAGGAAACCTCTGCTGCTCTATTTCTGCAGTAAACAACCTAAATGATAAAAAATAAAAGTAAACGAAGAAATCACAATGAAACTTATAAAGATAAGAACGCCGCAATGTATGGTTCACTTGACGTCCGCCCAATCCTCCAACCGAATCATATATCCACTTTGTAGTCCTCATTCATTGGATCAAGAGTCCTCCGTGGACGGTAGGCCTAAACACACCGCCCAGTCAAGTTCAGTCCACAGTATACAGAATGTTTGTTTAGAAGGGGATCCAGCTTCTATAGTCGCCAATTCAGGTATAGATTGGAAAACTTTCGCTGAACGAAGCTCACAGGTATTCACGCACTCGTCACGTATACAGTGCCCCAGCTGCAAAGACCTTTATGCTATTTCTGTTGCGTGCGCATGTTATGTCACGCCTATGTGAAGGTCAAAAAATGCGAGCGAATTTATCGTTACCACACAAAGAAAATGTAGCAGAACCCATCTTGCGATGACTGCCGCCGGTAATGCCTTAGCATTGAATCAATATAGTGACACAGCGTATTGCCACCGTCGGAATGAGCTATATATGAGCCGTGTACTGCAATGGGGACACTTCTTTTGCGCTTCCCTAAATACACTCGGCGCCATCTAGCGTCGCCGCCGTGAAGCCTGCGCGCGCATGGTCTCCGAAATGTACGGCGCGCCAGTGCGTGCGAACGCTGAGAAACGCGTCACGCGGCAATCGGGTTCCTCTCTCACGCATTCTTTTTTGGAGGCGCTGCGCCATCTGGTGGCGCCGTCGAAAAGTCCGCACGCGGCCTCCGAGACCGGAAGCGCGGCGCGGCAGTGCGCCTTCGAACGCTGAGAATTGTTCCCTGACTTGCCGCACACCGAGTGACACATACTCGGTGACCGAAGTCGGCGAAACGTTAACTGAAGAGAGAGGCTACATACCCAGTGCACATTCACGGCGCAGTTTCGCTGAAGCGTTGGCGGGAAAGGCGTCGATTGAAAAGGGGCACATACCCAGTATACATTTGTGGCGCAGCTCGCTTTTGCGTCGGGTTACTGTCCTTGAGGTGGTGGTGGTGAAGCGCTTTGTTGAATAACGCCAGGAGAGAGTTGGGGATGGCCTTAAGGACCGGCCCCTCACAAGATCTAGGAGGAGTCCCTGGTCCGGGACCCCTGTGGCTTCTGCTGCAGCACGCCCTCGGGCCACTGGGGCGCGTTGATCCTCCAGAGTCGAGCAGCCGAGCAGGGCAGCCTCCCAGCTCTCTCGAGTAGGGGGCCCTTAAGGAACGCATGAGGCGTGGGCTCGATTCCGCTCAGCATCGGGGAAGTTTAACGGACCTTTATGGCCACTGTAGAGCGACACATTCTCGGTGGCACGTATCTAGTAACCCAAGTCGGTAATCAACGACGTTCATTGAAGCGTGGAACACAACTACTGGCACGTACCCAGCGACCGAAGTTGATATCAAGGAGGTCCGTTGGAGACCAGCACGGACCGAGTGGCACAATACCCCGTACTCCAAGCCGGATTCGTAGAGTTTCTTCGAGCAGCGGCACCTAGCCAGTCGTGCGTCTAAAGTGACCCATGCCGCGGTATTAGAGGTTTGCTGTACAGCGGTGTACGTGTGTACACATTGCCGCATACTCAATGAGCCAAGTTCGTGCAAGGGTTGGTTTCGAACCCTGTATTCTCAGCACAGCAGCCCGATGCGGTATGCCCATTCGGCCACTGACCACTCAGTGACACAGATCACTGGTCACTGGTCATATGGCGTGCCTATAATGAACGTGAGGCAGCGGGATTTGTCGCCTTCCGCGTTTCAACTGAGCGTGTTATGCGTTCGCGGAGCATCCTATATGCCAGCAGAGTTTATCGGCTCCGAGCACTATATTCCTTCCCATCTCCGTCATCTTTGCGCCCCACCTCTTCCTTCCACACCCAACCCTGCGCGCGAAGGGGTAAGCAACGTGTTCGAGCCTGTCTGACGAGTGTTACCTGTCACCTTGTGAGCGATGGCTTCGTGGTAGAAAACAGACGGCGCTGCATGCAGTAGGCGTCAAGGGTAAAGGAACGGTGAGAACGGCTCGTTATTTTTCTCTTTAATAACTGAACACCGGTGGAAAGGTGGGCTGCATAAAACCTAGGCTACGGGAGGCGTAGACCCATGCTAAGGTATAGGCTACATAGGACAGAAACCTGTCCCATAGGCAGTTGAGAAGTGCGCAGACACATCTCGCAAACATACGAAACATACTAAGTCTACAAAAAAGTCATTGTAAACGTGGTGGGTGTGCAGACCCCTGAATGCTATAGGGCCCTGATGACAGCAGCGCGGGGGCAAGCTGGTCAGCTCGGTCATGACCTCGCATCGCACAGAGCGTGTCCCGCTATTCGCATTATCACGCGTACATTGTCTCGCCTTGTGACGGTGACCATATTTGAACCATTTGCCACTGTTATGGATTTGTCTCTCGAAAATTATTGCACGCTGTCCGGGAAAAAAAAGCAAGTCACGCTCGAAGCTCACCGTAAAAAAAGCGGCGAGCACAGCCGTTGGTCAACAAAATCTGGGGCCGAATTCGCAAATCTTTTCGTTCGTTAGTGGTATTTGCTCTTGTCTGACCGCCTTCGATAACGGTATGTCCGACATCGGGACTGATTGGAATTCGCTCTGACGAAAATAGTTGTGCAGTGAGAGTGCGGACACTAATCTCACGGATCAAGTCCAGACAGCTATTAATACGTGCATCGCAGTATATTCCAGAATACCCGCTCGCGCTCAGCTACAATAGAGAACGTGCAAAGGGATTCGCGTTGAGCGCGCAGTACGATTAGACAAGGCCCCATTCGCTACAGATTCCGGGACAGGCTGTCCCGGAATCTGTCCCGGGACAGGCTGTCCCGGAATCTGTAGCGAATGGGGCCTTGTCTAATCGTACTGCGCGCTCAACGCGAATCCCTTTGCACGTTCTCTATTGTAGCTGAGCGCGAGCGGGTATTCTGGAATATACTGCGATGCACGTATTAATAGCTGTCTGGACTTGATCCGTGAGATTAGTGTCCGCACTCTCACTGCACAACTATTTTCGTCAGAGCGAATTCCAATCAGTCCCGATGTCGGACATACCGTTATCGAAGGCGGTCAGACAAGAGCAAATACCACTAACGAACGAAAAGATTTGCGAATTCGGCCCCAGATTTTGTTGACCAACGGCTGTGCTCGCCGCTTTTTTTACGGTGAGCTTCGAGCGTGACTTGCTTTTTTTTTTCTGGGCACAGGTTCGCTCAATAAAGAGCTAGATTCGTGACTCGCACTTTTGGCACTGTCCCGTTCTTCGCCGTCGCTGCAAGGTGACAATATTATTTTCGCGGATTTGATAAGATCACTGAATCCGCGCAACCTCATGCTTCTGGCTCTGTTTCTTTTTTTGTTTTGTTTTTTCGCCTAGACTGACGTAGTCCTCGGGCACTGATCTTCCGGCTCGAGGTTTGGCCCCAGCACAATATCTGGTTCGGGTCACGGGGATATGCAGACCAGTGCTCGGGTCAATGCGATGCATAGCGCGTCTCTTACTCGGCGAGCAGCGCAGTATGCGCGGCTTATTTGTGGACAGACTTTCTTTCGATTCTGCACGGCGAGTGGAATGCACTGCGCTGGAGACCCTTTGCCTGCGGCGTTCTCAATACCAGCGCTGCATACGCAATGCGTAGTATTCGTCATAAAATGCAGGCACCGTGTAAGCGAGAACAAATATTCTAGCAATAAATAAATAAATAAGTAAGTAAGTAAATAAATAAATAAACAGAAGTATACGGGAGGGCTTCAGGAACAAGTTGAGTCGCGCCAAAAATGGGAAAGAAATGCCAGAGTGCGCGCAATTGGGAATATAGTCAGAAGCACACCAGGGGCAATAAACAAGGGAACCTGAGGAAGCATGACGGACACAGAAAAATAAGACAAAAAGGTAAAAAAAAGAAGGTATTTGAACCGGGCAGTCAGTGAAATTCCCGAGGGAAGTTTCCCCTGGGACTGCCCCGTCGTTTCATTTCTTGTTCTTTCTGTCGTATTCTTTTTTTCGAAACTTCGTGCCTCATTCCTTCCTGCCGATGCATACTATTTGCATCGCAATGTCGTCTCAGTGGCTGGCAAGCTTAACGGAGTAAACAGTCCTCTATAGAGCCGTCTCCCAGAAACAAAGGCACTGCGTTCAAATCTGCAGGGCCGTTCGAGGTGTTCGTTTCTTAGTTCGTTCGCGTGAGTGTGTACAGCATGCTCGCTTCGTTTCTCCTGAAAAGCACATCCGGCGTCCCGAGCTAGAAAAAAAAGAAAGGAGAAGAAAAGAACAACAACAACAACAACAACAACAACAACAACAAAAAACGCAGATCTGGGCATGCAGTGTTTCCGCAGTCTCCCACAGAGCGAATATGAGTAACCGAGGAAAACGGACCATAAGAGAAAACTTACTCAAACAGCAAGACCTGTGAACATGAAAGCCGTAAACACATTTTACGTATACCCTATACGGTAACTATGATGAGGAAGGTTCCAAGTCAAGATGAGGACCGACAGATGGAACCACGCTGTGGGATAGAAGTCGTACACAGCAACGCAACTTAGAGCGCACCAAAAGACCGAAGAGGCGAAAAATTGCCACGACAAGCGCGCACTGCTGGCTATAAGGATGCGATAAGAACAAGCTGAACGTTACCTTCCGCCACTTCTCGCAGTCTAAGGGAAAAAAAAAAGAGATGGCTGCACATTCTGGTATGCACGCTCATCGTAAACAGAGCAAAACTCTGGGCAGGACAAACAGTATCACATGTGGTTGTAGGTTTGATCGCGACGAGCAAGAACAGACGCCGAGCAAGGCGAAGAGTCCAACGCACCTTGTCTGAATCGGCATACACCGAAACTTTTAACTCCTTCGTTCTACCTCGAGAAATGCGCTCATTTCTTGTGCTTCGTAAAGGTTTCGTTTCAAGACGTATTAGTCGCACCGTATAACGTGATACATTAAATTGTATCCCTATTGCTGTTCTCGCTGTGATGACCAGCGTCAGGCTCTCCAGTGTGCCTTGAATAGACTGGACGACAGGCCATTTACAGAAGCAAAGATCTTGGGAGCCCATGGCCTCGCAGTTCATTAGCTCAGAAAGCAGTTCGAGCGCTTTTTCACTACCTGAAGGCAACCGACTTGAGTGCCTGACTGTAGACATCCTACACCTAACCTAGGGCATGTGAAAGTGCGGTATATACTCTATGTCTTCTCTCTCTCTCTTTCACTCCCCACTCCCCTCCCCACGTGTAGGGTAGCAAACTGGACTCAGTCTGGTTAACCTCCCTGCCTTTCCTTTTTCACTTCTCTGTCTCTCTCTCTCTCTTGTATCCCGATTATTGGTGTTTTGAATGGAGGCAGAAATAATTGCTGAGAGCGTTTCTGAGAATTCTTATGTGAAACTTTAAAGAAGCACCTCAATAAGCATGAGTGAAAGTAATAATTTGCTATATTTAGTATGAGTTCCAAGGGAGCAACAAAAAAAGGACAATCTCAGATATACGAAATATGTGCCTTGCCTTGTTCCCAAGTGCTGTAAGTTAGATCACGCCGAACAAAACATTATGCGTATTTGGTGGCGTAGATGTCCGTCGTATGCATTGCGATGCACGTACTATGCCTGTGAGCCGTCAGTCACCGCGCAATCGCCAAAGCAACACGCACTCCTGAGCATGATCTGACGTTTGAGACATCGCTGAAATGGTGTAGACGTCGTATGGGTAAATTAGACAAGCCGACAGAAGCTCCGTGTGTATGTCTTCACTTCCACTTTCGCTTAACAAATTATGTCGCCGAATCGACCGCAAGCACAAATTTTGCGTTGTTTGTTTGTGGAAGCATTCGTCTTGTTTGGCGCTCCTTTCCTCTTCGCCGTGGGTTTTTCTTTTTTTTTTTTTTTTTGGCACTTCAAGTCAAGTATGCAGACTCACAACCTCGCTGAAATTTCAGCTCTTGTAGTAGCACTGAATTAAGGCTTCTTTCGATGATACCTTTTGTGGATATTTCATTTTCTTACATTTTGTGGCACAGTGTGCCACAAAATTGTTAAAATCTGACCAATATTTGAAGTGCAGTCGTCATTTCAGACGGCTCATGGCTTTACTCGTGGAGTCTTTACAACGTCAATGTTTAACAACGCGTCGAAAAAAAAAAAGGCTGTCGATCAAATTGATCGCTTTCCTTTGGACCCGGTAAAGAAAGAGTTAAATACTTCGTGAATGATGCTGGAACTTGCGTGAGTTTGTGCTGTTGCAATGTCACTGCAAGGTCGTACCAAACGCCCCTTGCCCAAACAGAGGCATCCACATCGCAAGCTGCGCAAACGCAGCCCTCTCCGCATATGCTCGGGTGTGCGCGCGCACGCACAGTCACGCGCCCATGCTGCAACGTGACACACGTGCGGCGATCATCTCAAAAGGGTCACGTGGCGTTAGCACGTGACTTGCTGTTGGTGTACGTGCAATAGCGGTCTAGAGGTTACTAGCATCCGTGGGCTGCTCTGCCGGGGGACCGAAGCTGTATGGTCTCCACATCGGGCACGCGCTAGTGCAATAGACCTCTCCCTCTCCCGCCTTACGTCACCGCGAGTCGGTCACATGACGTATTGTATTAGATTAGTGCGAGCTACGTGAACAGCGATTCGCTACGCTGCGCGAACAGTCATTTAAACCTCCTGCCGTAGGGACGGATGCCCCTGTCGCACGTTTTGCTTTTAGAACGTGACGTTTCGTTCTCCCCCACCCCACCCCACCCCGTAAACACACACACGGGAGCCTTTCTCGCAATCTAGGGGAACAGAGGGAAGGGTGGTTGCGACAAAATCGGGCTTGCGGTGTGACCTCGCAGCACCCTTACCGTTTCTCTTTCACTGTGAACAAGGCTCCCATGTTTTATGTACGTGTATACATCTTGCCTTGCTCGGCGCCTGTTTTTGTTTTTTGCCATGATTCTCTCCGTATGTAGGCGCGGTTCCATTAAGCTCTCGAATTCATGGTTAAGCTTGAGCTGAGAGTAGGGACCACAGGCGTTTATAAAGGGGGAGACCGAGCGAGTGAATCCTCCGCAGTGTCATGTATTGCACGCGTCTTCTGGGAACGCTACGACATTAAAAACAAAATATAGGCCGCGTTCACGCATTGAGAACCATCGCGGCGGCGCGTTTCTTCCATGGCATATATTCTTCATCCCGTGGTTTTCGTTCCAGCTGTGATCAATGAAAGCAATCGCGGAAAGCGAGTTTACACCAAGGCCGGAATGGTAGACGGGTGACAAGCCCTCCCCGTCTGGTCTCAATCTGGCATTTCGAATGCGATATTATACCGGGTCTGTATTCTGGCACGTGTTGTGTCGATCGACACAGGGTGCACGTCAGGAGCGAGCGGCCGGGGCCGTCAGCGACGTGGACGTCAAAAAGCCTGACAAGCTCGCTAACCCGCATCTCTCCATTTCCTTTTGCTTTGCATATGCGTATAGTAGTGCGCCCCCAGCACATGCGACACATCCTCCTTCTTTCGTTTCCCGTTTACGTTTCACTTATTTCGTAACGTTCCATTTTTTACGTTCCATTCTTCTTTTCTTGTCGCGCGTCGCGACCGTGTGGCCGACCCGAGGGATAACGGCGAAGCGGTTCCTCGCGAGTCACGTCCGAGCCAATGGCAAAAGGCGGGAAAGAGTGGGAACGAAAATGGAACGTTACAATATATATATATATATATATATATATATTTCGGTAAGAGAGGCTGACATCCAGGAAGCACGAAGGTTGACCAACCCTCAATATAGAATCTTTTGTTCAGTAATGATTTATTAATTTTATTCAAGTTAGCACTAAAAAAAAAAGTATTTTTTTAACGTACCGATTTTGTGGCGATGCTTTTTCGGATGCTATTCCTGTTTTTTTTTTTTTTTTTTCGTGCTTTCCGCGCTTCGTCATTGGTCTGAGTGGTACTTCGCCCGCGTTATCGATGGGATCAGCGGGCCGCGAGCAGTGAACGATAAGAGTGGCATAGAATCGAGCGGAAGGCATCGCTAGGAAATGGTGCCCCTGAATCTCTAGCCTGACGCTTGTTTAGTGTTAACTCAAGTGTAATTATAATGCCATAATTTCTTTCCATCAGTGCAGTGTGATCGAGAACCTGAGAAATGCAGGCGGCAGTCCGTTTCGCTATTTGTAGTTTCTCACGACTTGTATATACATCGGGCAGTGGCGCGGAGTGCAACGACTAACTTAAAGAACAACATTAAATTCGAATCCGGGGTTCTACGTGCCAAAACCACAATATGCTTAGGAGGCAGGCCGTAGTGGGGAAATCCGGAAGAGTTTGGACCACCAGGGGCTCTTTAACGCGCACCTAAATCTAACTACACGGTTGACTTCGCGTTTCGCCCCCACCGAAATGCGGTCGCCGTGTCCGGGATTCGATCCCGCGACCTCGTGCCCTATAGAACCTTTCTTTTCCTCTCAGATTCGGTGGTCCGTGAACTTTTGACGCCGACTGTACATTCTAAGCACGAGGGCCCTAGAAGTGTGCACATTTTTCTTAAATTACAGACAGTGCTATTTAGCTTAAATTATGGTGGCAGCCCTGCAGGTTGGATGTTTTGTCTGTTTCTTTGCAACGGTCCGAAGGAATAGCATCGATGTTAGTAACATTTTTACGTGGGCAACATACAGGATGCCCCAGCAAATTTAAGCCGAAGCTTTAAAATATGCCGAAGCACTTTGTAGAAGGTGGCGCCACCAAATGCATGTTGTTCACTGTTGTGGGAAGCAAGTCACGCTGATTTTTTTTTGTATTCTGCTTAATTGCGTCAATACTCGATATTAACTAATCAACTAAGCGAGTATTAACCTTGGGGCTAAGCTACACAAATTTGAAATGTCGTAGAGCGTTATAAGAAACATCTAATTCCGCAGCTTCTAGCCCACTTGCTGCTTGTCACGTGATCATTTTTCCTGCATATTAAAGAAAGCCCGCAAATTACCTAAAATAAGGCACCTGACATGCCCGCTTGCGGGCCGCTATCGCAATGCTATCAAACGTGCTGCGTATGGACGAGCAGCCCATCCCGCCGCCTAAAAAAAGAAGTAGCAGGGTAGCGGCACAGGCATTGGTATGGTATGGTAAAACTTTATTGAAGTCCTTCAGATCGTGAGTCTTCACGAAATGGGCCGCTCCCACGTGGGAACCGGGAGGCCGAACCTCTCAACCGCATCATAGGCCTGCTGGACAGCCCAGAGTTGGTCAGCCAGACGAGCGCTGCGGAGAACCGCCTCCCGTCTGGCCGAGCTGTTATCGATGATAGAGCGTGACCGGACACACCGCCAGAGCATGTGTTCTAACGTGGCTAACTTTCCACAATCGTGGCAAGTACCATTGGTGTAAGTATCCGGATAGATTTTATGTAAGAGCGACGGATTGGAATACGTATTCGTTTGTAGTAGATGAAGCGTTAATGCTTGGGCTCTATTGAGCCGCGAATGAGGAACGAAGTAGGTTACACGGCTGAGATATTAGTGTTGAGTAATCTCGTTGTAGGTGGAGGGCGTGTCCCTGTTCGCTGGGGAGTCGGCTTCCGATTGGTCGAGGGTAGCGCGGTGGGCAAGTTCACGCGCAGCCCGGTGAGCCGACTCGTAGAGGTTGGGAGGAGCAAGCACCCTTTATGTGACCCTGATGTGCGGGAAACCAATAAATGAAGTGGTGCGTGATTGCCTTGCCCCCAAGAAGTCTGAGGGCCTGTTTGGATACAGTGCCTTTTTCAAATGCTCTGACTGCAGACCTTCAATCACTGTAGATGACATCCCGTGGGTTATCCAGCAGGGCTAGTGCAATAGCCATTTGTTCAGATATTTCGGAGCCCCTCGTCCTAACAAAGGCAGCATTGGTGATTCCTTGCCGACCATCTACAGTGATGATCGTGAACGCCCGACGTCCCTTACAAGAAGCGGCATCCACAAAGCTGACCTGTCGCTGGTCACTGTGTATTTTCCTAAGAAGGTTGGCCGCCCTTGCCCTCCTTCTACTGCGATTATGATCGGGGTGCATGTTCCTAGGTATGGTCGCGACCGTAATGTTCTGATGAATCGACGGAGGAACGTCAGAGAACTCCTCCGCTACTCTATCGGGGTGATATCCGAGTTCCTGCAAGGCACAGGCATTGGCTGCGCGATCTTACGCCTGTAATGGGCTTCCTTCCCTGCGGCTCGTGATATCGATGAGCAGATCAGGGTGAACACCGGTCTAAGGGACCATTTATCCTACGTTCCATTCTAAGACCTCAATTTGGCGCTACAGTGTCCCCGGTCGTTCAGTCGTCACGCGCAATCACGGGTATGTATAGATAGCCACACGAAGTTCTGCGTTTCGGCACGAATTCCTCGACAAGTTATAGACCGAAAAATCCTTCTGTTATTCTTTGCGGTTCACTCGTGTTCCGCGCTATACTCGCAGCGTTCTTTATAGAGAGGATGAGCGCTTTACTTCGGCTTATCATTCATTTCGTCACGTGATTTCCAGTGCATGCATACATATATATTGATGCGAAGCATATATATATATATATATATATATATATATATATATATATATATATATATATATATATATATATATATATATAGAGAGAGAGAGAGAGAGAGAGAGAGAGAGAGAGAGATCACGGCTCCTTCCGGCATCGCGGGTCACTAGATCTACTACAGACGATTCGCAACGTTCGTAACATACCAGTTCGTACTAAAGCCGACATGAAACGCCAATCTGTCCCTGAGCTCACTTCGGGTATACATCGGTGCGATGCGCGAGGGTCGAATTTGCGGTGACGTGAGCAGGTTTAAGGGTCGCCTCCACGCAGCCTATCACCTTTCCCTTAAGGACGGCCGTTCGCTTTCTTTACGGTCGTATGATTCTCGAACGCGCGCTTGCGATTCTTTCGTGCGTATGTCGGATCACCCTCGGCCAGCCCCGGTTGTTTCGCATAGATCTGATAGCGAGCGCAAGACGCACGCGATGTGTGCTGTACACACTACGGTCGAAGCGGCATCTATTCCTTTCGTATATAGTGCCTTTACACACGTGGCTTGTTGTCGTGCTCGGACTACGAAGAATCGCAAGCTCTCGCGTGATTGCCGCCTGTTCGGGCAAGAGCTGTACGTACACGCGGCGTCTAGCGCGTTTGTCATATCGCGAAAGCCGCATAAGACATTACTGTGAAGCTTGCGGCGAACGCTGATGTTCGACAGGATTCTTCGAAGGTTGTGTTTTGCCTTTCTTTCTTTGTTCTGCTCAGAACATTTTATTTATTTTTTCCCCTTGTGTTATTTTTCTTGAGAAAGGCAGGACGATGGGTGAAGTAGTAGTAGTGGTGGCAGTAGTGGTGGCAGTAGTGGTGGATGTGGTGGTGGTGGCGGTAGTAGTAGTAGTAGTAGTAGTAGTAGTAGTAGTAGTAGTAGTAGTAGTAGTAGTAGTAGTAGTAGTAGTAGTAGTAGTAGTAGTAGTAGTAGTATAAGTAGTAGTAGTAGTAAGTTGTTTAATGATAAAACGACACAATAAAATAACATAGGACGGGAGGGGAGTTACTGCTCACCGCACCGGCTGCCGGCGCCTGAAGGGCAATCAGCAGTGTGACGGTAGGGGATTAAAATTAAGGACAGGGACAGATGATAGCAGGAAAACAAGAGAAAACATCTATTTACACATATGTAATAAGAAACGTGACTGATCAACGTTTCTTTTGTTCGACGGCAAGGGAACGCATAGAGAGGGAAACATTCTCGTGTGGATGCATGGATATATGTTTGCCTGGCCGTGCGCCAATTGCACGTTACTGCAGACGAGGACGGAGATGACGAATGAAATGACGTCATTCATACGTGCTTCTGCACGTGCTCAGCACGTGCAGGAAAAAAGTTTGCCCTTATGTGCTATAGTGTCCGGCTAAACGAAGTTAATTGGTCGACATCGGGAAGACAGGCAATACAGACCATCAGCTTCCACGACGCACCGACAGCCTCTTACGTTGTCTCCGCCTCGGAAGTGCATATACGCAAAGCACTTTTTATTTTCTATTATTATATACGCGAAGCACTTTTTTTTAGTTTCTCCGACGTGTTCCTACGGCCAGGACGACGAGGGAGCGTATGTATATGCCACATTCTGCTCGACTGCCCCCACGCAAATTGCACTCGCATACACAGCGGCTCGAACAAAAAACTCCGCTTACTTCATTCGCAGCAAACTTTTTTCACTTTTGAAATAAAGCGGTGCAGTACGTTTTGCATCTCAAAGCAGTGAAAATTATATTTCGAAGCATATTTTGTGACGACCCTGGCATTTTCGGGCGAATATTGGCTCTACTACATCGCGCGCCTCCCTCATTCTTGCACCTGAAACTTGCGTACCCCAGACATTAGCGCACTTTGTTACAGCGAGAACATTTCGATAGAGGCTTTCTTACTCTTAGCACTTTTACGTGCTGTGTTTTGTTTAAGTACACCACCTAACGTAAGCACATATCCTTTTCTTTTTTTCATCTTACACATTATTAGCCAAGTGAAACAAATGGTAGCCATCGCCAGCAAACGGCGACACAATTCCTCCGTTTATTTTTCTTATCACACACAAAAAAAGAAAGCAAGCAAGAAAAAAGAAATGGACAGCGCTCAAATGGCAGCCCGCTCGACGAACCACACGTACACGCGCCTCGACATCTGTCGCGCGACGCTTCCTGACGCCAGCGCCCGCGCGTTTATCGCGCGTCGGCGACGGCTTCTGGCAGACGAGTGCCAGAAGACGTGTCGGCGGCCAGAAGACGTGTCGGCTGCTTCTGGCAGACGAGTGCCAGAAGACGCGTCGGTGTGAAAAGCGCGCGTATAGATTCTCGAGCGCCTGTCGAATATTGCTTCGTCTGCCCGTGTGCGAAAGAGAATATGGGAGGGGAGTAATCGAACACTCGTGCCAAACGCGGCGGATGCCAGACAAAAAAAAATATAATAAAGTAAAGCAGAAGAACAAGAGAAAGCAAATTAAAGGGACAGCGTCCGCCGTAGACAGCTTTAAGTGTCCGATTGCGTGGTTGTGTCACACAAGTCCACACGTGAATGCAATTGCGTTACAGCTTGTCAGCCTTTATTGTGTTACAACTTATCAGCCCTGATGATTTCTTCTATTTCGTCGATCAGCCTCGCAATCATGCGCGTGGCGCACGTGAATCCATCTATTCGATGCGCGCTCCACGCCACGGCCGTTACGTACTACCTCGATTTAGGCTTAGCGTGTCGACAGGAAGTTATCTAGGACTGCTGACAGTCGCAGGTTTAAACAAGTTACCTTTACCACGCTATATGGTTCTGCTATCTAGTTAAATTGCTTTTCTTTCTCTTTGTCTCTTTCACTCCCCCTCCCCACGTGTAGGGTAGCAAACTGGATTCAGTCTGGTTAACCTCCCTGCCTTTCCTTCCTCCCTTCTCTCTCTCTGGTGACTCCGCACGAAGCGGAATTCTGATTTATGGCTTTGAATTTTCTGCGCAGGTTTCCGGAAATTGTAAAGCTTAAAAAATTTTCATTGAAAGCAGGAAGCTTACAATTCTCGATTCTGCACCAAACCAAAAAGAACAAATATCGCCGTTCTGTCAACTGCATGTGTTAGAGCATGTAAAGTGGAAAAAAAAACGTCGTCAATTTACGACGCTTGCGAGTCTTTCGCAACAGTCCTGCTCAATAATTAGCGGTCTGCTTCAGAGCGGTATATCGTACGTGAGTTTTACCCGATTTGGAATGTATCATTTGGTGCACTTTTCCGAATTGGGTGCCGTTTCTCCTTGCTCAGTTACAGGCTTGTAAACCTGATACATGAGTTTTTCCTGATATTTTGTTAACTTGAAAAGGTTCCCTAAATATATTGATGGCATAAATATAAAATCCACATTTTCTATATTGTTATACTAGATATTACTTTCTTTCAAATGCAGCAAGTTTCCTCATGAAAAATCGGTGCAGCGCTCGCAGAGAACAGCGGTGTCTCCGTTCCCATCTAATTAGGCCGAGCCCACAGTGAAGGTTTTTCGGACGTATTTTTCGGTGCTACCGCATAGAACACAGTTCGGCTATTTTGCCGAAGCCAGTGCATCGCACGGCACGCTACAAACCCGCCGATAATGCGTGGGAAACCCTCATGATACATGCATTTCCGTCCAGCGCGATAGACTACTGCAGTTGCCACAGCAGTCAACTCAAATTAAGGCTGGAGAATAAAGCTATCGAAGACGCGCAAATAATTGAGCTCGGTATTTAGCATATATATATATATATATATATATATATATATATATATATATATATATATATATATATATATATATATATATATATATATATATATATATATATATATATATATATATATATATATATACACCGTCTACCTTGTTGAATCACTATTTTATTGCTTGCGTTCATCACGACGTTGTAGCGAAATAAATTGAATAATAATAAAACTGCCGCACACAACAATCATCTCTGGTAGCTACATCGTTAAACGGCCACGCTCGGCAGGTGCAGAACAGCGCCACCTCCGCGCAATATGTATGTGGCGTCGAGTATGTGACGTCACAAACTCGACGCCTCTTATCTGAGCTGAAACACAGTTTCCTACAAAAAAATATATAATCTTATATAGGGAGGTTATTCTGGGGCTGCGATCGCTTCGCTGCAGCGAATATGATAAGTTTTCTGTGTCTCGCTTATGGGTTCCAGACGTTCTTATGTCGGCATTTATTACGCTTTAAGTTTCGAAATTTCCAAGAAACCATTAATTTCTAAACGTACGAAGGCAATGCGTTTCTGCGCACATGTATAATCAGTGCAAAAAGTCACATTTCTAACAGAATATTTTGTTGAATACGATCAATTTGTAAAGTAAAAAACCCGGTTAAAGCCAGAAGAACGAGGTTTACGTAAAATCCAAGTATAACACACGATCGTGCCCATGCTGAGTGAACCGCTGTAATATTCCAGTTCCCGTACAGGTATATATATATATATATATATATATATATATATATATATATATATATATATATATATATATATATATATATATATATAGATAGATAGATAGATAGATAGATAGATAGATAGATAGATAGATAGATAGATAGATAGATAGATAGATAGATAGATAGATAGATAGATAGATAGATAGAACCCGAGTTTCGGCGGGCAATTTTTATAGGAAGCTTTATTACGGGTGACAACATCCGCAGGAAATATTCAAAAGCTTCTGCCTCCTCGACGATTCGGATCAGGGTCGTAAAGAACGATCGGCATTATAATAGCCATCGTCGAAAGGCGGGGATCCTCTATCGCTCTTTACGAAATCCCGCTCAGCCTAGCTGTCTGCTGTCACGGTCGCCGTTCTTGGCGGGTTTACGGTCACGCCGAGCGTGCAGGGGGTTATAAAACAATTGCGGCTTTCTTTCGCGGGCGGTGTTGAAAGCGAACAACAAGGATAATGGATGATGACCACGAATATGAGCCGGTGGGCTGGAAGCAGACGAGACGTTCTGGACAAGAAACTTGCCTTCTGCAGCGACCGGCAGCTCGAACCGGTTTTGCGCGCCGTCAAAAAACTCGTCTGCAAAAAAAAAAAAAAGAAAGAAAAAGAAAGAAGGCCGATATTGCAGACGACGAACAGCGTCTCACGTCGTCTGCTCTCCAAAAGAGCTGTTATACGAATGGAGAACCTTAGATTCCAATGCTGGTTGGGGGTTCTCGAAACGATATGGTGCTCCTTCTTATCTCTCTTTCTTCATTATTTTTTCTTGTTTGCTTTGTTTCATACTTCCTTTAATGCGCGGACAGCCCGTTAACACTCATCACTGATAGGCTTCGGAAAAATACTTGAGCCATTTCACTGCACTTCGCCTACGTGCCGATCTCCAATCCTCTGATTGCGGTTTCTTATTTTCTTTTTTCGACGAGTTGTGTTTATTTATTTATTTATTTACCGCCTGTAGACGGATGTTAGAGCCGGCTGTCGATAAGACTTAGAAGCGTGGGCAAATAGGCGAAACCTTTTCACAGCACTAGCCGGCTCGTTGGATTGCAGGCTTACGCAACCGAGAGGGCAGTTTCGCGCTGTAAATTGAGAAGGTCGTTTGCGATCGCTCGCTAGGACGCTTGACACTTTAGATAAGGATGGACATTGAGGTGGGCTGACCACGTATGCTGCCGCTGCGAAAGGCCTTCATTCATTCAACCATTTCAAAGCTCATCGGCAAGTGCAACATAGTTGCAAACTCACTCGAAGCCTTAATTACATGCAAGAGCAGCCGTTCTGATTACACAAAGCCCTGTGCTTCAAGTTCACCCCGTACGTCCCTCAGCGTCTCTTCGGCGTATGTATTTGGCTTAAGGACGAACTTACGATCAAAACTCAATAAACAATAAAATAAGAAACCATTGAGAAAGAAGTTTGCGGATTGGGTCTTGTTAGTTGGCTACCGCAGCCGTGTATTGTTCCAGCCCGATATCTCGTCACGTAGTCAATTAGTGCGATACGGAGTGTAACACCCCATTACACATGGGCATTGTGGTGCCGACTTCTTAGCCGCGATTAAGAGTTAGCGACAAAATATGACGGGGCTGCTTTCAGCGATGCCCTCAGAACGGCTATAAGCTGTGTCGTTCACGAAATCTTGCACGCAGCTTGCAGGCAGGGTCATCTGCATTGGTTCGAGTGCTCGGAATGAGAGACGATTTCGGTGAATTTTGATTGTGCGCGATGGCGTGCTGATGACACCGTAAGACGTTGTAAGATTGATACTGCCTTCTGCGGCTTTTGCAGTAATGACCTTCGTTAAATCTGTGTGGGAGGGTCGATAGCGATTTCCATTTTTTTTTCTTCTCTTGATAACGCATTGCAAAACGCAGTGTTGACGTTTCCACAATGAGAGTTCCTCTCGTGCTGCGAGATATACGTAGAACACGTGCTGCTATGTGGAGGTGGGCGAATCTCGCTGAAATCTCCAGCACGTATGTTGCTCCCGAGCTCAGATGGTTATCTGCCTTTCTCGCATGATAAGGGTGCATCCATCAGGGTTGGTAAATTGTTCTTGCTTACTCCATTGGAGCCGTTGCCATCTTTTTTTTTTTTACGTGTAAGCATGTCATTTAGGCTTTATCACGGTAACCTATGCATTGCATCGTTGCTATAACATTTTGCCTTTTTTAGTTACTTTCTATTATCATTTTTGTTTGTTCACTTCATCCGCCCTATTCTAGGCCACTTCCTCATACTCATAATATAAGTGTGTGCGTGCCAGTAAATTGTCACATTATTTGCTAGTTATTTCATTTCTCAACGTTCAAAATGTCGACGTTATTGGTGCATAGACTGCCGACAAAACCGAACAGGGCAGACTTTGCGCTGTATGAATGAATCGCTTTGATGCTGACGCCAACTTCACAGCGCGCACTGTCACGTGATGGCGCAAGCTCTGTGACTTATGTACGTCCTGCTGCGGCGACTGTATTTCACTTCGGGCGAACTTACGCGCATCTGTTGTGTGGTAGACCACGTCACACAAGAAGAAAAGAAAGAAAATGAAAAAGAGAAAAAAAATGCGGAGGTCACCATATTGAACTCGGTGCTTAGAGCCTTACTTGGCTTCAATTCGCGGATCTGGCTAGCGCTCATGCAAAGTTCAGTGCTGATTTATCTCTTTGCTTGCCCAGTCGCCAGTTTCGTAAATGGAAAAGAGCTCACTATGGAGCAGTTCGGTAGCCATGCAAGACGTTTCGCAGTTGTCCTTGAAGCCGCGGTTTCAAAGGATTGCTTTGTCTGGCACGTGTTTGGCTAGCCGTGTTCTGGTGCGCGCTATAGCTGCAGCCACCTGGTAATAGCAACGCACCTCCCCCCCTCCCCTTTCTCTTCCTTCTTCTGTCTTTGTTTATCTATGCATGCAGATAAACGAAGCCCGAGATGGCCGCGATCAATCTCACATTTCTCAATACCTGATTCTACCCGTATAACCAGTTGCCAAACGTTTTCCAGCCCTCAGGCACTGCAATCTTCAATAGAGAGAGAGAGAGAGCACGTGGAAAGTCCGAGAGTATCTCCATTTGGCTGTCCTGTGCTGGAGAAAGAGCCAAGGGAGAGAAAAGATGAACGAAAAAGACAAAAAAAGCGGTGGGGGGAGTGACGACCATATCAGAGGCGAGTTTAAGCGCTGTCACACAAAGGGCGTAATATTCTATGCAAGGCAAACGGATGCCACTATGATAGCGGCAAAGTTATCAACAACCGGCGAGCAAGAGGAGCATCAGCATTTTGCTATCACGACGAAGACGTGTCGGAACGTCGGCTCCAGGAAATCCCGGCTAAATGCCGGGATTTCCTTTCTCGCTCGCTGTCGGTCAGAACAGTCTACCACAGTATACCGCGCGCAGACTCGTGCGACAGTGTCAAAGTGTCACTCACTCACTGCGCCTGAGTAACGCGCTGCCGCACGGTCACAGAGTGTGTGCCGATTCAAGAGACGTTGCACGTTGGCAAGTGCGCGTGCTTGCAGCATTTGTTTTTGCGCCTTTAAAGACCGCCGAACCCGTGGAAACGAGAACCCGTGGGAGACAGAGGAATGCTCCTTGAGTTCGCGGCAAAGATCGGCGCTATGACCTAAAGGAACCATTGCGCTAGAAGTTGACCGATGGGTCGCGGTTACTCCGTAATGATGACGTCATTAGGATTCTTTTTTTTTTTCACCGTGGCTGATTCCCCCGTATAGTTGCGCGCACAGATCGGGAGGGTAAAACCTCATCTTTAGATACATACGTTATCGTTATAAGCGAGAAAACTCGCTTGTCTTGCACAACATCACGCGTTTCCCCTCCCTGCCTTGGCGATAAAAAAGAAACGTTTCGTCCTAAGGGACGTACTGAAAGCGATGGCGAGGTTTACTGTTGCGGTAGAGATCCTCGCGCGGTGTTCTAAGAATACGCGGGGGGCGACATGGCGTGACGAAGCACGCGAGGTCACTTCCGCTGCGTAGCGGAAACAGCGCCCCGGCAGGCGCCAGGCGTCTCAGAATGCCGGCGAGGCGAGGAGCGGTGGCAGCGGCGTTGCACCGGCGTATCGCATCTTGATGGTACACAGTGTCATCTAGAGATCGAAGAAAAAAATTGCCAGGCATTGGTCAGCGCGCTATGAAAAAAAAGTGACATATATATTTTTAGCTTGACGTTTACTATTCCTTCCGCCCGGGCCAGAGTATGCACCACGGTATACTATGCACGCAGCTATCCTCAGCAGTGTGAAACGCTATAATGTGTGCGAGCAACGCTCATGCCAGTGGTCGAAGCCAGTATTCTATAATCCTGGCTTCAGCCGAGCCGCCTGAGAGCAGCGTGACGGTGCGTCCACCTTCGGCTTGGTCGTTGTTTTGTTTTTCTTTGCAACCAAAAGCTCTGTGCATCTCTAGAAGCCTCCTGACCCTACTCGCGCGGGCCGCGCATGCACCGTAAATAGCGTGACATCACGACGGCGCCGGCAGTGCGAACGCGCCTCGAGTGTTCATATAATCGCTAACGCGAATAAAAAAATCGTGAGACATTTCACTCTGTGAAGGTGAATGAACAGCGAAGCTGTTTTAACACACGACACAGGGGTGACGCAGAATTTTGAACAAAGGTACGGACTCATTTACCGTGATTTTAAAGCGAAAGCTTAACTCAAGTACGACGTATCTTTCAAATACCTCATCCAACTTCGTCAACAACTGCGGAACTAGCAGCGATTAATGTTGCACTGAAATACGTGCAAGAGGAGTTAATTACATCGAAGGTTGTCATCTTTACGGACTCCCGTGCTGTCCTTAGCAGGTTACAACGCAGTGAGCTTGACTGTCCACTTGTGCGCAGCATTAATGACTCTGCGAGCAAAGTTACATCACGTGGGGCATCTCTCGTTGCTCAATGGATACCTTGACACGTAGGAATCGCCGGAAATGAAGAGGCTGATCGGCTCGCTTCAAGTTGCGTTCATAACAACTGTGACTGCCCAGAAATTTTGTGCAAGCTTGATGACGCTCGTCTGCTGATTCGTCGCCACCTACTGAAGCAGCATCCAGATCAGCGCGTCGCAAATGGAACGTTCCCGCCCCGTGTTCGTGGTCGAGGCACGCGCTAGAGCACAACTGCTCAAGCTGAGGGTTGGTTGCGTGAACGTGCACGAACGTTTATACAGACAAGGCCGTGCGGAAAGGCCATTGTGTACGTCTTGTGGCTGCGACGAGACACTTCAGCACCTTATATTTGAGTGTCCCGCTTTCAGTGCGCAGCGCATGTCGCTAGTGAGAAACTATCATCTCCTTGGCCTGCGGTGTGCGACACTCGAGGAATGTTTATACCCCAGTGGCTGTGCATCTAAACGTGATCAGGCCCATCGCACCCTACTAACCTTTATAGAACTAACTAACTTAGGTTCACGTTTGTAGCATGAACATTTGACATTCCGTAGTAGCGTGTCCTTCAGTGACCGGCCCTACTGTGTGTGATCAGTACTGTACCCTAACGCTTCTTCCTTCGAAGATGGGAGGTGGCGGGTTCAAACACCTTATAGTGTACACTGTGAACCGACTACCGGTGAAACGGTGATTACGTGTAGCTTTACTTGGCGTCTCATCATGGAGAACACAATTAGCCGCATAGCGAACTAGCCATGGATGTGGTTGATAATTGTGGAGGCTGTTCGACGCGGCGTCACTTTAATTCCGGCTGCATAGTTCTACTTTAGTCTTTAGATTTGTCCTGTTGCAGTGTTCTACTTTGGTCTTTAGATTTGTCCTGTTGCTCTCCTTTCCTCTTTCCTTTTTCCTCCCCGCCTTCCTATCTTCCATTTCTGTGTTGCTGTCACCTCCCTTCAGAAGAGTAGGCAGGCGTTTTGCCCCTTCCGGTGGCAGTTGCCAGCCTGCTCCTCGCTTTCCCTTTCCTGATACCTGTGTATATGTGTATATGTGTTCAAAACAAATAATAATAATAATAATACTGGCCGTGAACTTGCGATTTCGCTGTGGCGGTGCTCCGAGGAGGCACATGACGACACAACGCGTGCCTCGCCGCGGATATTTCTCCATCTCTCTCTCCCTAGTCACTACTGCGCATGCGCCACTAGTAGCACCGAACCACAGGTGTTCCGCCGCTGCGCAGCGCCGCGCCAGCCGCTGCCGCCGTTTGGTATGACGTCACACCGCGTTCCTCGTCGTTGCGCTCGCCTCCGCTCGCTTCGCCAGCTGCGTCGCATGCCTGATAACATGTCGGAGGATTGAAAAGGAGAGCTCGCGTGCGCCGCAGCCACAGTTGAGGCGGCAGTATGGACGGCGACAATTCTGATAAGCAGGAGGAGGCCTGGAATCCACATCGGAACGAGATGAAGAGGAAACGAATCGCCCAGGAAACAGACGAACAGCGCGCCGAACGACTGGCTAAACGCCGCAACATAGCTAGACAACCAGACTAACCTGGACTTGCAATGGCTAACCATGCTATGCCTTAGCTTTCGCTACGTATATCCTGGCATAGCCGAGCTAAGCCACTGCCAATTTTTATATACATTCGCGTGCACCACGGGACCGCCGCCCCGAGGTGCCGGAGGAAACTAGACACGCGTGACGTTTCGACGGGATCGCCACCGCGGGAGAGCGGAAGGAATGGAGGTAAGCTGGCGCTCGGAACGCCGACAATGACAGGACGGTGCGAACGTAGACATGGACGACGCGGGTCCAAGTGTAGTATATCGTCTTATCAGCTTAATATCTCATACGGGTTCTATTTGGACCCAAGATATTAAGGTTATTTTTGCAAGTTGTCGGAGTGCTTGAAGCCTGCTTCATCTCCGCCGCGGGTCGGCCCGGTATTGCACTATCTTGGGGATCGGCACACGGTTTTTGCCCACGGACACGAAAAATGCACGGAAGGCGGGCCATCAACAGCTTCGCTGTAAAATCAACAGACTTCAGCGACTTCTGAGATTCTAAACTCATATAGTGCAACAGGAGCAGCCTCTTACAAAGGGCACCACCATCTTCTGAACAACAACTTCTTTTTGCTATCGCGGTCTCAGATTCTTGCGGCGCCGGTGCATTCTGGGAGGCGACGTTTGCGATACACACAACTTTGTCACCGCCCGCACAGTGGCGTGCTACATCATCCGAAGTATACGCGCTGGCGCTATCACTCTAGCTACCCTCTCTCTAGGCCCATTGCGTCGACTTGAGAGAGGCCGACAAGGAACACGGCCGGGAAGAAGTAAAACTGGCAAATGAAAAGATGACTCGATAGAACGCCTAACTACTGTTAGCAGTGGTTCAGTTGGTGGGATCAACGAGCGATTGGGTTCCGCCAGTTTTTCTTCTATTTACGTTGCAGCTCGCGGGAAGCTATGAACCGTGAACGCATTCACGTCACTCATACCATAGCTTGAGAATTGCACCATAACCTACACACGGTCCTTTGACGGTGAGCGTACAGCATCACGTCTTCCGAACAAAGTGACCGCGTCCTAAGCGTAGAGAACGAACCCCGAGGAACTGGAGATTAGCACGAGGTCGCTTTTTAGCGACGAAAGAAAGGACAGCAGAGGGCCTTCAGAGAACTTTCAAAGCGGGGGAATCCCCTCCTAGTATACTCCTTACTGTGTACCGATTGTCTGTCGTACACCACGGCAGCTCTTTCGACCCAAAAGCGCTCGTCTAATTTCCCACGAGGCAGCAGGTCGCCACTGCCCCCTCGTTCCGAGCTCGAACTAATTATTCGGTCGCGAGCGTTGACCATGGTGCGCATAATCACTGCGGTCGAGGTCCTATGCCGTCGTTCGTCGCGCACGATGGAAAAGCGCGGGGCGATCCCCAGAGCACGACTCTGGTGCGGGCGTCCGCGCCGTCACTGAATGACGAAGGCGCGCTCTGCTCCGGGCCGAAGGGGGGAGGGCGCCGCGTCCCTCGACGGCCAGCGTGTCGATCCACTGCGCCGATGCCCGCGGTAGCGGAGCCTTCACCCAGTTTTGCATGCGACAGCGCGTGAGAGCAAAAGAAGTGACGGGAGGCGTGGCGCAATTAGGGGCGACGGACCATACGGGTCTCCGATCGGTTCCGCCGCCACCCATGCGGGACAGTGGGACACGTGTCCGTGCCGTGCGCTGACTCGCCCTTCCAGCTGCTATCGATCTTGCTGCGCGCGTGTCACGAGGCTGTGGGGGAGGGGAGGGGGACTTCCGTGACGGGCAGCCACGCAGAGGAAAATCGCAGAGATGGAGGCGCATTAGCGGCGAGAATTGCTGCCCCCGAAGGTTATACGCTGCAGACGAATAACGGCTTGCTAAACTGCACTTTTCAAGCGCAGAAATTATAAAGTGCGGAAGCGGGTTAAGCCAAGAAGGACTCTGGAGACAACGATGGCACGGTGATGGCACGGCAATCGGTAGGACCAACGGTGATACGATTGCAGGTACGACGGTGGCAGCAATGATGGTATGGCATGAAGCGAATTGTGGTGCTGTGTGACGCTCGCACAGCGACGGCGCGAGGTCGGGTACGACGACGGCACGAAGACGGTATGGCGATGCCACGACGATGGCACATTAATGGTAGGTGGGGCTGCGATGGTGGTACCGCAGTCGCACAACGATTGTTCAATGGTGGTACGGCAACGTCAAGACGGTAGTGCGATGACACACCGACGAAGGCGCAATGACGGTACCACGATTTCACGATGATGGCAGAGAAAGCGATGATGCGATGATAAAACGGGGATGGTACGACGATGGCACAACGGTGGTTCGGCGATTGCACGACTCCGGCACGATGGTGGCACGACGGCTTGCACGGACAATGTCGTGGTCTTCGTTCGTCGTTTCTTGCGTCATCACGCCACGAGGACGATATCGGCGGCATTCAACGCCGTTAATCATTTCGCGCTGTTGTCAATCACGTAACTGCAGTCACTGTAAAACAAATCACTGGACCTTTCCTCCCGACGGAAAGTCACGAACGCAGTACGCATTACTATGTAATCGCTATTTCTGGTTTAGTGTCGATACCATATCGTGCCGGCAAAATGCGGCTGTTGAATTGTCGTTTGCATTCCTTATTTTTTTCGCCGCAAACTAATACAACGAAATAATCACATCGATTAAAGCTGGCGAACCGTCGGTTCAGCAGTAAGATGTGTGATTACTAGCGGCTCGCCATTTTTCTTGCCACGTCTTTGTAAGAGACGAAGCACGGCGTAAGACCACCCGTTTGTACATTAGATGAAAATGTATCTACGCTGTGCAATAAAGTTTACAGAGCGTCTACATACAGGTCCTGTGCTTACGGCATTGCATTTAAATCGCCTGTTGCCTAGATACATCGTCCAAAAAACAAAACATAAGAAGTGCTTGTCCCCTGACTTTCCTGCGGGAAGTCCACAGAACGGTCGACGAAAGGCAAAGGACTTCTTAGTGACTAACGCCTGTAAGCGATACGTATGTCGTCGAAAGCAAAAGATCTAGTACGCGATAATGCAGAGCAGTCTTCTTGAACTCCACAGACAATATATATATATATGACCCGCGAATTTATTTCTATAACTGCAACGTCACGAGGGGGAGTGCTCAAGGTAGTGCTGTCTCCACTGTGCCCTCTGGAAACCTCAGACGGCGTTCCGTGGTGTGCCACAGAAACCGATCCTGACGGGACTGTTTGAACACCAGTTTTGGGACAAAAAACGTACACCCTCGCTTCATCGCTTATTCATAGCTGGCGTTACGCAAGCTTTGCTTCTGGCCGCTTGCGCGGCCCCAGTGTGTGGTTTCTGAAAAGAAATGTTCTAGGCGTTCAAGCGCAGCTGCAGTCAGCTATGGTGCAGCTGCGACAACCATTAAGGAATTGAGCTACACCGTGTCGTAAAAAAAGAACAGTATAAGCGTCCGCGCGGGTAAGCCGTCGGTAATGGAATTCTCAGAAGAAGCTGCCACCGCGCAAGTTGTTCAAACGGACGCTAAAGTTGCACTTACAGATGATTGTAGTACAGGCGTAACATATGTGACACGGTTATTTCTTCTCTTCTCTTTTCTTGTTCTTGTTTTGGTAAAGTAAGGGTCAAACGACCTAAAGCTTAGAAGAAAGTATTCTCACGCGATATTGTCACGACTAAATTGCTTTTTTTTTTCTTTTTGGCGGTGACAGTTTCTTTTTTTTTCCCGGAACATCGCCGTTATCAAGTTATCGCCCGACTCAAGTAAGATACGCTTACTGCATCTGGCATTTCTCGAATGTTGTCGCCAATTCTCTATAGCGAAAGCGACTCGTTTAACGAAATTGGCGCGCGCGGTCGCGAATATTGTTCTGCGCATCTATACATACATCCCCGAATGTACGCGATTAACCTGGAACGTATTTCACGGTGAGACGCGTACAAATGGCGTACGTATACTCCACCCGCGTGACTACATAGATTAAACTACCGACGGTTGTTCTCGCCGCTGTCGTTGTGATTCGAGTTCTGCTTGCCCCCTTTCTGGACACCAAGTTCGGCCAATAAAGTGATCCCTTCGCAGTTTTGGCAGCGTGCCAGATTCTTCACCTCCACTATACAACGTGACAGTGCAGTATTTCCACCATCGTACGCATCCGTCAAAATGCATGAGACATCCTAGATTTACATCATCATCATCATCATCATCATCATCATCATCATCATCATCATCATCATCATCATCATCATCATCATCAGCATCATCATCATCATCATCATCATCATCATCATCATCATCATCATCATCATCATCATCAGCCTGGTTACGCCCACTGCAGGACAAAGGCCTCTCCCATACTTATCCAACTACCCCGGTCATGTAATAATTGTGGCCATGTCGTCCCTGCAAACTTCTTAATCTTATCCGTCCACCTAACTTTCTGCCGCCCCCTGCTACGCTTCCCTTAACTTGTAACCCAGTCCGTAATTCTTAATGACCATCGGTTTTCTTCTAAACGACCCAAAATCGCTGCTTTCTTGTATTTTGTTTGAATTTTGGTTCTTGAATTCATTATTTTAAATAATTTCACGGTCTGCGCTATTCTTCAGTTGCATATGTTCTCCAGCTTACACTAATTGCTGTATACTTGTCATAAAATTATATGTCATGTTTTCATTTCATTTGTTTGCTCTTACTTTTGTACAGTTGCGTTTCCCCTAGCTTTTCTGTTAATATGTATTGCTCGCATATCCCTTTTATAGCATGCTGCAACGGATATTTGATATGTACAGTGTTAGGTGGTCCCCCCGACAGTTTCATAACTATCGGACCAGCGAATGTGCTAACATCACTAATGCTGTTATCATGTGCGCAAGAAAATGTGAATAAGCTTGAACTTTAACTTTTGGCTACAGAGATTGTTGTGCTGACGGAAGTCGAACTCGAGGTCTCGTACTATAGGCCGGTGAACGCCATAACCACGGAGACCCCGCCTTCTCTGCCCTTTTGGATGGCACATTTACGTTGTCCAAAACAAATCACCTTTATCATTGCAATGATCGTCATCATGTTTATGCCACTGCAAGACAGGCCTCCGCTCTACACCACCACAACCACCTGAACCACAACAAGTACCGCCCTTCAAAGATGGGAGAAAACCAGCTCGCCAAACGTTTGCCAGTCAGAATTACGTACAGATGCGCGTAACACTTCTTAACGAGTGCGTAATATTGTTTCTGCCGACCGGCACGTTCCCGAAGCTGCGTCAAAAGATTCGAAACTGTGGCTGGCAGGAAGGAAGGCCTTTTTCGTGCCGCGCGGTCTCTGCGGGCTGGTATTTTCCTACCGCACCTCGCCGCAGGTTAATAGCCCCCTCCTCTCCCGCGCCTCCTCACCCTCTACGCATCTTTTCCGTTGCTCGCAAAGAGCCCGCAGAGCGCGTGCGTGCAGAGTCGGTGTGCGTGCGAGCATCAGTGAACGGTTGCAGTGGCGTGCCCCTGCGAGGTGTAGTAATACCGTGTTTTCCGGAATGTAAGCGCTGCACCTCTAATGCGGGGGCCAGCACGAGACCTCGCAAGAGAAAGCGGCCGAATTACTGGCGGAAAAAAGGGGTGTCGGGCGAGGAGGAGCAATCTGCCCAAATGATATTGACAGTGTATACTTGTAAGGAGTAGTCGAAGTCATGGTGAATGTTCAGCAGTTCTAACAGACGAAGGACTCTGCGAGCAGGTGACGCAGACGGGTGTCAACTTTCAAATACACTTTTATTTCCGGAAGTGCGCGATATATGTGCCATAAATCGGAAACGCAAGAATAAATAAATAAATAACAATGAAAAGTCGACAAATTCATATCTGGTCATTGCCGAGGTTTTTTTGGTGCGTACCATGTTTCAACAATACACTGGTCCTTAGCCTCTCTTTTTTGACAAGGTGGCTAAATTATGCAGTTGAAGCAGCGGATAATCCTAAACTGAGTTACGTATGTGTGAGCAAGGGGTCTCTGACGCTGGCAGAAAAAGAGAAGCAATTTCTGAATGTTTGGTTCAAAAGAAAATTTGTTTATGCGGCGACCACGGGCATGTTATCGTTGCAGCTCTTTATTTTTATTTTTTCTTTGTCCGTTTTAAGTTATATTATTCGCGCACTGTGAGCTTACCACTGCCGCTGAAAAGAAAAGTCTACAATCATTGCATTTTACGGATGCTCGCATATGGGGCAGAAACTTGGAGGTTAACAAAGAAGCTCGAGAACAAGTACCGCGCGAAGAGCGTTTGAACGAAAAATGTTAGGCGTAAACATTAAGAGACCGCGGAAGAGAGCGGTGTGGATCAGAGAGCAAACGGGTATAGACGATATTATAATTGACATTAAGAGAAAAAAAAGATGGAGCTGGGCAGGGCCATGTAATGCATAGGGTAGATAACCGGTGGACCATTAGAGTTACAGAATGGGTGCCGAAGGAAAGAAAGCACAGCCGTGAACGCCAGAGAATTTGGTGGGGTGATGAACTGAAGAAATTTGCATGCGCAAGTTGGAGTCAGCTAGCACAAGACAGGGTTAATTAGCGATCGCTGGGAGAGGCCTTCGACCTGCAGTGGGCATAAAGAAAGTAGGCTGGTGAGGATGACGACGACGACGACGACAATGATGATGATGATGATGTTGATGATGGTTCGTGTACTACCGGGAATAAATGTTGAAAGTCAGCGCCCATTTGTGTAGTCTGCTCGTCTTGCAATTCGTCTGTTCGTGCTGTTAAACGTTCACCGAGATCCATGACCAACTGGTTCACCAAGAAACCATAACTAGCCAGAGAGAGAAAAGAATACAGAGTATATAATGAGTCAGCTAGCCAACAAGCCATATGTAAAAGTTCTAGAGTGGCAAGTTTGATGGGTAGAAGAATATTATCTTACCAGCCCGACGCTTTGCGGACGACATTCTCCTGCTCGCCGGAAACGACTGGCCACGAATGCGTGAGAAACTGAACCGTCAAAGTCCGAGGGCAGGTATGAGGATTAATACGCGGCAAACTGATGTTCAATATAACCTGAGCAAAGACAGTAAGAGAACGGCAGTTCCTGACAGGTAGTCCGCTATTTGCGGCAGCTTAAAAGTCACAAGTATAGCCACAAAGTCACCATGTAGTCACAGGGGACCTGGATCTCGACAAGAAAATCTCCAGATAAATAAAAAAAAAAAACAGGTTGATGTGCAAATGGCTGCACACAATTCGCGGTCATGACGTGCAGTTCACCAATAACATTGAAAATAAATTTATACAATTAGTAGTTTATACTACTACTAACCATACTGTTAAAGCTTGTAGCACAACAGAGGAACTTGAATGGTCAAAGGATCTCGCAATGAGCGATGAAACAAAGAATGATAGCCGTGACGTCCATAGGAAGACAACGCGGCGCGGATTAGAGGACGAACGGAGGTAACCGATATGTAATGCCATGTAATTCGAGGAGCGGAAAACCGTTAGTCTATCGCAGTTATTAACTGGTGCCAAGAAACGGGAAACGCTGTCGAGGACGGCAGAGGGTGCGGTGAAGAATTAGGATAGTCAAAGACATGGGACTGAGTTGAGTGAATCAAGGCGGTGGCACATGTGAATCGTTGGAAGAGGCCTTCGCCATGCTGTGCACATAAGGATGACGATCGCGACAGAACGATGCATTGCCCTACAGTTCGATTCGAAGAAAACGAAACAATGTCGCGAAGTCCGAGCAAGAAGCATTTTTCTCTTCGCTATTTTCGGTAGTCGTTCAGTAATATTAATCTTGTATATTTTTCGCCCCCCCCCCCCCCACCTTTTCTATAATCAAGCTGATGTTCCTGGTGCTATCACTGCACCTTCCTGGCAGCAGCTAACGCGCACGGTCAGGAGTAAAGTACCAAGGTGGTAACTTAGCGTGGCTTCTGAAGGGCTGCTCGACTCAAAATGCGTAAAGAACGTTTTCAGATCCACTTGTTCTAACGTTCCTTGAAGTACGCGGGTGACTGGATGACTCTGGCGTTTTTAGTTTTGTTGCAGTGGTAGGAGTTGCGCTCTTCGCTTGAAATTGAAGTCGAGGCTAAAACAGCACTGCACTTTTCATCCTCGAGCCGAGGTTTTCGATGGCGTTCTGGCGCGATTACGTTCGCGAAGGTACGGTAGCGACTGTTGCAGCCGCCGTAACCCTCTCCTCCCTGCCTGACAGAACACCCCCACCTCCTCTGCGTCTTGCCTTGGCACCGCCCTCTGTCATCTGGAGCGAGGTCGCCGAAGAGCGACCCGAGGAACAAGCGCCGCCGTGTGCCTCTCCTCTGCCCTCTTACCTCCTTGCCCGTCATTCTCTCTCTCTCCCCCACCCATGCCTCTCTTTGCTCGCCGCTGTTGCCTTCGCCCTCTCACCTCCTCGCCTAGCCATCCCTTTCGGCCACTCGTTCTTCGCAGTGCTCGCCTCTGTTGCATCTGCCATCTCACCTCCTCTCCCGCTAGCTCACCCTTTCCCATTCGCTATCGCCGCCTCTCTCACCTCCTCGCCCTGCCATTGCACCCATTGCTCGCCCGGGCCGCCATCTCGTGTAAAGCCTCTTTAAAGTCATGAAGGGTGGAGCGGGTCACCTGTTGTTGCTGCGGCACCCTGCACTTTATATATATATATATATATATGCGTGCGCGCGAATTCGATAAGGGGAAAGGATGCTGCTCCACACCTTGTCCTCTCGAGAGCGCTGTTTGTTGTTCGTTGGCTTGTTTATCGCGGTAGCTCGTTCTGCAGCGGGCTATTACTTCATTTCTTTTTTGGTTATTCTTGCGTGCCTGCATCTCCAGCGATGCTGCTCGTGTTTGTGGCCCACGAAATGACAGCGGAAGTACGGCGTCCCTTATAGCCCACCATTCGGTCTGGGGACACACTGGGCGGTGTATAGTTTTAGATTTTCTTTGCTTGATAAGATTCTACTAAAGATGATTCAAAATGCGCCAAAGGATTTGTTTTATTTTGCCTCACTAAACAGGGCTAAAATCTACCTGACCTCGCGAAATACGAGATATTAACTTTTTTGCCGATCCCAGCATAGTGAAGGATGTTGAAGTGTTAGGTAGAATAACGGTGTAGTGATCATAGGTTGGTGAGGTATGGGACTCATAGATCAGATAGAATTCGCGAAAATGTCAAAGTTGTTCAACAAGGAGACAGTAAGGGATATTTGAATTTCTAACGCAAGAAAGACTAATGAAGCAGTGAAAAATGGACGCAGCAGGAAATCAGTGAGAAGAAAACTTGGTACAGGACAAGCAAAGATGTATGCACTGATACATAAGTAGGGTGATGTCATCAGCAATTTCGAAGATATAATAAAATCAGCAGAATTCTATACTGACCTGTACAGTACCCAAAGCAGCCACGATACCTCCATTCGAAGTAGTAATGAACAGGTTGCAGAGGCTCCTTCTATAACTAGAGATGAGTTAGAAGGGCGTTGCAAGACATGAAACTGGGAAAAGCGGCAGGAGATGGAATACCCGTCGATTTAATCAAAGATGGAGGAGACATAATGCTGGAAAAACTGGCGGCCCTTTATACGAACTTTCCATCGACTTCAAGGGTCCCAGAGAATTGGAAGAATGCCAACATTATACTAATCCACAAAAAGGGAGGCGTCAAAGAATTGAAAAATTATAGGCCCATTAGCTTAGTTCCTGTATTATATGAAATATTCACCAAGATAATCTCCAATAGGATAAGGGCAACGCTGGATTTTAGTCAACGAAGGCTGGCTTCAGGAAGGCATATTGCACAGTGGATCACATCCATGTCATCAATCAGGTAACCGGGAAATACACAAAGTACAATCATACTCTCTATATGGCTTTTATAGATTACCAAAAGGAATGTGATTCATTATGGATACCAGCAGTGACAGAGGAATTACGTAATCTTGGAGTACAAAAGGCTTAGGTACATATCTTGGAAAATGTCTACAAAGATTCCACAGCTACTTTAATTCTCCACAAGAAAAGTAGGAAGATACCTATGAAGAAAGGGGTCAGACAAGGAGACACGATCTCTCCAAGGCTATTCACTGCGTGCTTGGAAGAAGTATTCAAGCTATTAAACTGGAAAGGCTTAGGAGTAAGCATAGACGGCGAATATCTCAGCAACCTTCGGTTTGCCGATGACATTGTTCTATTCAGCAACACTGGGGACGAGTTACAACAAATGATTGAGGACCTTAACAAAGAGAGTGCAAGAGTGGGGTTGAAGATTAAGATGCAGAATACAAAGCTAATCATGAATAGGCGGGCAAGGGAACAAGAGTTCAGGATCGCCAGTCAGCCTCTAGAGTATGCGAAGGAATACGTTTACCTAGGACAATTAATCACAGAGAACTCTGATCATGAGAACGAAATTCACAGAATACAAATGGGTTGGCGCGCATGATAGGCACAACGTTAAGAGACAGAAAGAGAGCGGTTTGGATCAGAGAGCAAATGGGTTTAGCCGATATTCTAGTTGACGTTAAAAGAAGAAAATGGAGAGAGAGAGATTCTTGTTTGGGTGGGCAGGTCATGTAATGCGCAGGTTAGAGACTCGGTGGACCATTAGGGTTGCAGAATGGGTGCCGAGAAAACAGAAGCGCAGTCGCGGACGGCAGAAGACTGGGTGGGGCGGTGAAATTAGGAAATTCGCGGGCGCTAGTTGGAATCGGTTGGCGCAGGTCAGGGGTAATTGGAGATCACAGGGAGAGGCCTTCGTCCTGCAGTGGACATAAAATAGGCTGATGATGATGACGACGATGATGACGATGATGATGAGCCCGATCAAAGCTAGAATATGCATCGTGAGCATGAGACCCTTTTCATCGTGTCTGTATAGCCTTTGACAGGAGCTCCCCTCGTAGCCTAATGCTCTCGGACCTCTTTCTGCATATTTAGCTGTATGTTGTTATTGTTGTTGTTGTTTTCTTTCTTTTCTTTTTGATACGAGCTTAATAAGCTTGATTATGATCCTGATCGTAGCATAACTGAGCCCATTGAGTCCGTCCAATATCAAACAGTGCGCTTTAGTTGCCAAATTACACCCGCCGCGGTGGCTTAGCGGCAATGGTGTTGCGCTGCTAAACACGAGGTCGCCGGTTCGAATCCCGGCCGCGGCGGCCGCATTTCGATGGGGGCGAAATGCAAAAACGTCTGCGTCCCCTTCAGTTGGGGGCACATTAAAGATCCCATGGTGGGCAAAATTAATCCGGAGTGCCCCACTATGGCGTGCCTCAATCAAATCGTGGTTTTGGCGCGTAAGACCCCAGAATTCACTAATTAATTAATTAGTTATGCCAAATTAACCAGTACCGCTAGCATTGCACATATAAGAAACCTACCCTCCACCAACCAGAGTTAGAACTACACGGAAAACTAGCTCGAATTTCTGTTTTCCAGAAGATTTACTTCAAGAACTCAATCATCAGACACGACATATTCTTGCAGCCTTCGTACCTATCGATGCGTGCCAATCATGTAATCAAGCTCCTGTTATCGTGCTAATTAGCTTTTTTCATTATTTTCTACCGAAAGCCAGCTCTGACTGGAACAGAGTCCCTTCATCCATCGCCGACATTGTAGATGTGTAATTGTTTGAAGACTCTCTTACTAATGACTTATTTTCATAATTCATCTGACCTTCGAACCTATATGATGCACTATTCTAAACCCGGCATTATGCATATACAGGGTGTCCCAATTATCGTGCGGCAAGATTTAAAAATATAAATATATGCAAATGCCACGTAGTAGGACAGAACCGAGGTAATGTTCTTTACCGTCGCTTGGAGATATTCAGATTTTTTTTTTTGCATTCGACCGAATTGAATAATTCCTTTTAATCAATCAATCAACTTCTCAACTATCAAAATTAGATGTAAAGTGTCAATGAGAATATTGTAGAGAAACATGAAAAACTCCCGATACATCTTTCTGTTGCTCAGTAAGCGCTACATAAAAGTGTTTTTTTACGAGCGTGAAAGGCGCCCGCGAATGCGCGCAAACTGTCGCGAGCGGCCAGTGTATTTTTCGTGTATTCGGAAATAAATAAATATTAATTATTTATTTATTTAATTAACAACGTAGCAGATCATATAACTATAAAACACAGGCTAGGTTTGCCTATAGCGGGGGAGGCCCAAACCGTTCTTATTTTTGCAAGCTAACTTTGAGTACGTCATCAGATGTCCAACAAAGCAGTGTTCGCTGAGGAACAAGAGCAGGACACGCGACGCTTCGCCGGACGCTGGCCGCGACGGCCCCTGCCCAAAACCGCGGCCGCTGGATCCAGCGGCCGTGCCAAAACACTCGGCGTTGCAAGCACGCGTGCGGAGGGGGCTTCTTCGTCTTTGGACCCTCGATAATGTGTTCCTTTGGGGAATTAAAATTTACAAGCTTCCGGACACCGCGGGCCAGTTTGGTACGGCATGTCTTGATGTCGCGACGTGCAGAGAGAGAGAGAGAGAGAGAGAGAGAAGACCGGAAAGGCAGGGAGGTTAACCAGACGCACGTCCGGTTTTCTACCCTGTAGTGGGGGAAAGGGGTATGGGGATGAAAAGAGAGAGAGAGGAGGGAGCGGGAGCACAGTTTCGCGCACAGTGAAGGGTTCGCACCGAGTGTAAGTTCGTGTACATAGAGGAGGAGGAGGAGGAGGAGGTATTAATGAAGAGAAAGGAGGATAGCTCGGCCTGGAGAGCCTGCCACTAGCCTGCTATTTCTCACTGGGGAAAGGGAAAGTGGGAAATGCAGGGAAAGGTAGGTGGTACAATGAGCTACTACATATACACGTTGTCCAATACGCGGATGCGCGCTGTAGACGCAATACACGCAAGAGTAATCTTGTCCGCACAAAAAGTTATCGCGCAAACGCATTTCGCACGGTCTGCACGTCTCACAGGTTCTTGAGGCGATCGCCTAAACCAGTCTCACGTAAGAAGTTCAAGAGTGACTTTATGCATAGAAAGTTTTCAAGCACTATACAGTTAGCCACGAAACCCCAAGCACGGAAGGATATATATATATATATATATATATATATATGTATATATATATATATATCTACACATTGAAATCGGTGACGTCACGCTGACGAATACGGGAAATTGAGCTTTTGATCTTCATTCCTTCTTACTCCCCTAATAATCGACCGATTACCGCGAAATTAACACACACAAAAAAAAAAAAAGAATTTTGAAGCAATAATTGTGTCGGGATAAACTAAATTACTGTTCCCGTTTAATGTAATTTTAACGAGTACGAAATGCAGACGAGAACCGAGGTAGAAATGAGTACGCAGCATTACGCAAACAGTGCTCGTTTCTGTACCTCAGTCCTCGGTTTCATTTCGCGCCCATTAAGTTTTTTTTTTTTTTTTTTTTTTTTTTAGGTCAGTACCAACCAACTATCCAGGGGCAAGGAGTCACCGTAACTTATACAATGCCGTATCCTTAAGGCGCGGTGGCGCCACCCCGGGCACACATTAAAAAAAATTGTTCACCGCCTCCTATCTCGCTGCGTCACAAATAAAGAGTAAAACGTCAAGCGACGCGGCATGGCTGCAGGCTTATAGGCCGAGTAGATGAGTCCACGCGGAAGCAGATTTGCATAATCCAAATTCCCCCACATACAATCTGCGGCGTCATGCTCCGGAAAAACGATGTTGCGCTGCGTATGGATTTCCGCAAGAAAAGAAAACAACGTTAAAGAATGCACGCGCACGGCCTACTTGATTCTTTCAGTTATGGGCGGCGACAGTAGACAGCTTTATCATATGCGAGCAATCCTGTCTTTATGCAGCAATATACCGAGCCAGGCGTTGGCATGAAGCTTGTGGCTTGTGTTTCGAGCATTCTAACACAAGTGCATTTCGCATTGCACTGGGCTGCAATGCCGTTCGTTACTGGGAAATACCGGGCTCGCCAGGCGTTAACGAAATGAAATGCTTATATATATATATATATATATATATATATATATATATATATATATATATATATATATATATATATATATATATACCTGTACGGGACCCCCTATACCCCTCTCTCCTTAACCAAACAGTAAATCTCATTACTGAAAGACTTCGTTCGGTTTTACCGAAATTCTCATGTCAGCGCTCACCCCTTTCTTAGGCAGTAGGATTTGTGCCACAGGTGATGTGTCCAATATATATATATATATATATATATATATATAGAGAGAGAGAGAGAGAGAGAGTGTGTGTGTGTGTTTTCGAACCAGTTTGCTGGCGAGTGAAACAGAGAGAGAGGCAATAATCAGCAAGAGGCAGGATGTCGAACGAAAGGCGCAAACGCTTGCTACTCCGGCATGCTCGCCTCGGTGACTTTGCGGCTCGCGCCGCTAAGCACGAGGTCGCGCGATCAAATCCCGGCCGCGGCGGCCGCATTTTGATCGGGGACGAAATGCCAAAGAAACCCTCGTACAGCACGTTAAAGAACCCCGCAGATGGTCAAACCTAATCCGGCGTCCCTCCATTATGCGGTGTGCCTCGTAACCAGATCGCGATTTTGGCACGCAGAATTACTTCTTTTTAGAGCGCAGCTCTTTGGCGTCCGTTCCTGGGTTTCGCGTCGTCGTCGGCGTTGTCGTCGGCCTCGTAACCAGCTCCGCCCCCCTTTCATCCCCCCCAGCGCTAGCAGCGACCGACTGATACCGCTGGATGCCGCTGACGCCGCTAGAGAGTCAAGATAACGTGACTGCATAGAACACCGTCGCCGCCATGCAGAAAGAGGAGGAAAGGGTCCCCCCCTCCCCTGTTCTTGTGTGGCGGATAGGGTGCTCTTCAGTTGCCGACGCGCCGGTTATTTCACGTAGGCCCCGGCACGTCGACGAATACGTGACCACCTTCCCACGGCTAGACCTGGTTCTTAGCGCTGCGGAAGCGAGGGTATCATATTGTTTGTGTCGGCATCGGCGGCGTTGTCCCTGAAACCCAATTCCGCAGCTGGGGTTGACTCACTATCGGCGTCAGCGGCATCAGTCAGTCGCTGCTATCTCTTCCCTCCTCCCTTTATCGTGTTGTCCGCTTGCTGCGCGCGCTTCTGCCCCCATCGTTTGCCGCTGGGTGTACACGCCGCCCCCCTCCCCCCTCTTCCTGCGAGTCTCCGGTTGTCAAAGCGCCGGCTCGAACTTAATTCCTTTCTTCGCTCCTCCTCCAATGCAACCCCTGTGCGGTGGCAATCAGAGAGCCAGATCGGTGGCGGCGGATCTGTATATGTGCACCGCCCGAGCCGAAATTGCCGCTGCCGTTCGCCCTGTGCGGTGGCAATCAGAGAGCCAGATCGGTGGCGGCTTGACATAAAGACAAACAGCAATTTCCTAACACTTATGCGGGAGAACATCCCGTTCCTCTCGCTCGTAACGCGTCCCACGGCTGTGACAACCTCGCGAGGCACTTGTATAGATCTCGTCTTTGAGAATCAAGCATTGGTGTACCAAGTCGAACATATATCAGTCTATTTCTCCGACCACAAAGCTTCCTTCATGACTGTCAAGAACTGTTAGTGGAGTCTTTGTTAAAGGAATACGTGTGAAAAATAAAAAAAAAATTCTGTGATAGCGCATACATGTGTTGCTCGATTTCTTTGCCTCAATCTATCGAAAAGGTGAAACAGCTTATTTGCTGCGCTCAAATTTCGCATTAGGAAGTAACGTAATCGTCGGTAATTTTTTTTTTAACAATGTGCTTACGTTCCTTTTTCTTTTATTTTCGCATCCTCGACTTCCAATGTGGCGCGCGCTTGGTGCGATTGACGCAGAAGGACGAGGCGGAGACACACGCACACATCTATTCCTTTCCCAGCGCTTCGCGTCGACCCACTACACTGCCATACCATTGTGGCTTTGCCTGATTGACAGGGCGAGGCTTTATTCAAAAATCTCCGCCGAGAACAATCACCGGCGCTTGTCGCCCCCCTTCGAGAGACTGTTTACCCTACCACCCTTCCTGTTTGTTCTAGCTTAACGCGCACCGGCGTCTGAGGGCTGACTCAGCACTTTTGGCGGTCGCGGCGCTCGAGCATGCGCGGATGAATAACAGGTGAGGACGATTGAATTGGAGCGCATGATAGATAGATAGATAGATAGATAGATAGATAGATAGATAGATAGATAGATAGATAGATAGATAGATAGATAGATAGATAGATAGATAGATAGATAGATAGATAGATAGAGAGATAGACAGACAGACAGACAGACAGACAGACAGATAGATAGATAGATAGATAGATAGATAGATAGATAGATAGATAGATAGATAGATAGATAGATAGATAGATAGATAGATAGATAGATAGATAGATAGATAGATAGATAGATAGATAGATAGATAGATAGATAGATAGATAGATAGATAGATAGATAGATAGATAGATAGATAGATGCATGGATGGATGGATGGATGGATGGATGGATGGATGGATGGATGGATGGATAGATAGATAGATAGATAGATAGATAGATAGATAGATAGATAGATAGATAGATAGATAGATAGATAGATAGATAGATAGATAGATAGATAGATAGATAGATAATGCGAAGGCGTTTTCGAAAGCGTCAGACTTTGGTGGACGGTGGCCTCGGTTCTCTCTTCAGGAGCACCGGAGCACTTTAGTTTTGCCCGTTAGGCGACAGCTTCCGCGTCTGCCTGACTAATGAGTATCTATTGAGTACGACTGGGCTTTCGCTCGCTGTGCAGAAACGTTCGTTCTTCGTGCAACCTTGCGGTTGCACTAATTTGCAATCATCGTCACGTGACGTCGTCTTCCGCCGCGAAATTCAGTTAGCGCGCGCATCCTCGTCGAGCCCTGATTGAAGCGAAGGAGTGCATGGATGGCGGAAGACACCGCGTAAGTTAAGTCCCAAACTTCGGCGGCCGTGATTAGACGGTGATTGAACGAATCGCGCACGACCCGCGTTGAAGTCAGTGACGTCACTGACGTGAAGTACTCTACGAGCGCACTTCACTTGTATTCCTAATTTTTCATTTTATATATGCAGTTAGGTGATATAGGAATTATTTGACCCGCCGGCTTCATTCGGTGACAGGGGTTTTCTATAACCACAATATTTTCAATAACCGCCCTCACACGCTTACTTGGAAGCCGATCGAAATAAGTAAAGTCAGCAAACTTCAGCGAAGTCCTTCCGAATCCGATCTCGTGCCCTGCGAAATCACAAAATTGCTCTCGCGGAGGACAGCGCGCCATCTTGAGACGCGCAACATATTCTGTTTCGATATGTAACCACACAACGTATATACAACCACACAACGTAAATAAGTATATATTTGGAGGAGCGCTATAAACGACGAGACAAGGAAGTACAACACAAGAACGCAGACTTAAATTCAGTTTTTAACAACCAGCCTTTTAAAAAAAAGAAAAAAAAGGACTGGTTGTTATAGTCTCAGCCTTTGCGCTGTCTTTCCATGTCCCGTCGCTTAGCGCTCTTCCCGATGAGTTTCGCATATTCTGCGTGGTGTACGCCGCAGCTCGAAGAAACCGGAAGCGCGGGAGGGTAAACAGTCTCTCGAAGGGCGACGAGCGCCAGTGATAGCTTTTGGCGGAGATTTTTAAATAAAGTATCGCCCGCTCACCTGTCAGTCACACAAAGCCGCAATGGTATACGGTAGCGTAGTGGCTCGATGCGAAGCGCTGGGAAAGGAATATATGTGTGGTTTTTTTTATTGTTCTTCATTATATCGTGTAGTTTCTGTATATAGTTACTCTGCAAGTCATATCTTGCATATATTATGTATCCTTGTAGCTATATGTTGTCCTCACTACTTTTTAACTTGCTACACTATGAATTTCCGTTCTTTTTTTCTTGCTTTTGTATCTATTGATTAATGTTCTTTTTTCTGTTTTTGTCCTCACTGAGTGCGGCGCTTATGGGTAGCTGGCACTTTGTCAGGCATTTATTTACCATTTGTCAAGATCCAAGGCAGCGTGATGTATGTAAATTGACTGTTAGGCCGAAGAAAGACAAGAGAGATGGGAATGAAAGTGGGCCCTCTGTAGCAGGAACGTACTTCAGAAGAACCTCTTGACATGGGCCCAGCAACAGGTTTATCTTAAGATTGTTAGCGCGTACGGCTTGCGCATTGCCGCAGGGAAACGAGTTCGAATCCCTGCGGTGTTGGTGAGGGGCAAAGTTTCGTTTTTCGTTTTCTCTTTTCGCCGTACGGCGAGATTGAAGCCGGGGAAGTGGCCTGACCAAAAAGTTAACGCCGAGGCCTTGAATGAATGAATGTGTGGCGTTTATTGGCGCAAGGGCCAAGTATGGTCAAAGAGCGCCATGTCCGTGGTGATGAGTTAGCAGTGTAGTTGTGGGTTCTGTGAAGTTGATGTGACGTGGCTGTAAAGGGGCCTTAAAGATAGTCGCTCTAAAGTACGTAAAATCGATGTGTATTAAGATTATGTCGATGACAAATGACGTGTACAAATTACAAAAAAAACTTTTTGTGCGCTAACAGGGACGAAGAAGAGGAGCAGCACTAGGACGAGCGCTTTCCAACTGGTTTTATTTTAGAAGAACTACCTGCTTAAATACCCACAGATCTGCGCGATCTATTCAACAGAGCACGCCTATAGCGCATATAAGAACACTGGAGTGGCCGTGGTAAGGAAAATTTTTGGCGCTGTGTGTCGCAGATGGACGCTCAGTCCAGTTTGCCTTCAGGAATCGCCACAGCGGCATTGCGGTCTTCTTGCACCTGCAGCTCGATATGCGAGGCCACGGTCCCAAGATCTTCTCCAGCGAGAAAGGCCTTTCATCTAGCTCGTGTAGAGTGGCGCGGAGAGCAATCTCTGAATTTTTCGAAGGGCGCGCAGTAGCAGAGGAGATGTCGTGATGTTTCCTCGCCACCACAACAAGCATTGCATTCGGCGCTATCAGCAATTTTTGTCAAGGATGAGTGTGCTTTGGCGAATGCAACGGCCACGGCGGAAGTGACAAATTCCAGTTTTTTTTTTCTTTTCGAAGGCCACGTAACAGACGCAGTTGCATATAGAAGGGTCCAGTGACTTGAAGCAGCTTGGTTGCCCTATGATGTGCGTGGGATTGCAGAGAGCAGAAATGCGGCCGTAGGAAAATAGACCACTGGGATTCTATACCTTTCTTTTTCTTTATTTTTAATTTTTGCGCACCAGCTTCTCTTAACGAACTGGCCACGGGTGCGACACCGCCCTTTCGGCGACGCTCGGCTCTGGCAAACCCAGCTGTCTCGGCAACAGGTGAAATCGCGGCAGCTGTGTCGAGCGCAAGTAACGCTTTTTTCTCGCCCGGGCGCAGGAGAAACCGTTTGCCCAGCGGATGCGACTGTTTGCTCCCCCCCCCGCCCCCCTCGCCTCAGCAACTCCTCTCGTGAGCGCCTGTACGCTTCTTTCTGCTCTGATTCCCTATTCTTTCTGGCGCTCACTGCCACACTCGTCCCATTCCATCTTCATTCACAAATCTACGCCTATAGTGTCCCGCCAGCTCTGTGCCGCGGCGCCTTCTGAGCTGGGAAAATGAAGGCGCGAAGCTCTTACTGTCGCTGCATTAACAGCAACAACAACAACAACAACAACAAACTAGAGTTACAAGTAGGCTTAGATTCGAACATCTCGTCAGGAGCCGTCAGAATTGGAAAAAATGTGACGCCGCTAACTGCGCTGCCAAAAGACAGTGCACTGTATAGCCATTACTACCCGCTGCCGAAGCCGTACAGTGCTACAGCTTACTGTAACGTACGGTACTTCAATTTGAGCGCGTTCAATGCGTGCTGTGGGGACAAAACCAGCGTTTTCTTTTTTTTTCTCCTTTCTAAGTTTGCTTTCGGCGAGACGCTGGCACCGAGCACGGGTGCCAGGTACAGAGTTCGTACAATGAACCGGCGCAAGTGCGTAGTTGACGCTGGAGGTAAGTCATAAATGTCGTTTGCTTTTTTTTTTTTTTTTTGTGGCTACCATTATCTCGGTTGGCTTTCATTCGAAGAAGGTGCTCTCTCTCTCTCTCTCTCTCTCTCTCTCTCTCTCTCTCTCTCTCTCTCTCTCTCGTATTTCTTTTTCTGATCTTCCGATTTTGGGGTGGGGGAGGGGGCTCGATGGGGATGGCCTAGGACCGAGGCCGGTCTAGATTCGAGTAAATATGGTAGCCAACGCAAGCCGCAGAATGCCGACAGCGAACGGCGCTCGCACTGTGAAAGGAACGCTATTTACTTACATACGTATACATGAGGCCCTTTACGTTTGCTTCTTGCGTACACGATTCTAAAGCAGCTAGAGCAGCTTTAGAAAAAGCTCACACGCGACGCACCAAGAGGGCCAGACGGGACAGCACCCGTATAACGAATAGACTTATACGTAGCCCCTCCCCCCCCCCCCCCCCCTCCGCGCCGCAGTAGCTCACTGGCTACGGCGCTACGCTACTCGGGCCGAGGTCGCGCGGGTTAGATCCCCGATGCGGCGGCCGCATTGCGGTGGGGGAAGGTGACGCGCTAAAACGCCCCCGTGCCCTTCTTTGGGTGCATGCTGAAAAACCCCAGGTCGTTGAAACTAATCCGTAGACCCTTCCATCCCCCCCCCCCCCCCCCCCCCCCCCCCCGCTACGGCGTGCCCCACAATCAGATCGGGGTTCTAGCACGTGAGATAGAGCCCAAATCTAAATCAAACACTTTCCAAGCTTAAGCTGAACGACGACCGACCGATGATGCACAGTGCCTGTCCGGCCAGTGGATGTTTCGTGTATAGTTCCCGGTCTCCGCGCAGCTGCACGGTATTGAACGGGCCGTAGCGTAGCTCAAGTAAAACTCTTGCTTGGGCTAGTTGGTTCATGTTTGAAGTGGAAAGGCAAGGCGCAGAAGACCGGGACTCAAGAAGAAGAACACAAACGACAGGACCGGCGGTCCTGTCGTTTGTGTTCTTCTTCTTGAGTCCCGGTCTTCTGCGCCTTGCCTTTACTACTTCTAGCGTAGCTGTCGTCTAGCGCGGTGTGCGCGCAGCTCCTTCCTATCCTTTTGGTGGTGGTTGCGGTAGCATCCTGTTGTCGCGTAATTATCTTTCACTGTTTCTTTGTTTCTTTCCCGTTCTTTTTTTTCTCGTTCCCACGTTTTTAAATGGCGCTAGTGTAGCCGGATGTTTACCTTCTGTCGCATTTGCGCGCTTGTGTCTGCGCTCGCACTCCCCTCCCCCTCCGCACGCACCCACTTTCCTTTGTATTCTCCCCTCTTCTTTCGCTCAGTGAATGCTGTCACTTCCGTAAACGAAGATAGATGGAGTTTCGTCCGATTTAAATTATATGTATCTTTTTCAACATATGTACGGCGTCGTATAAGTGTTACAGTTCCGGCAAATAGGAAATATTAATTTAAAAAAAAAACGAAGTCCAATAGGCCAATGAATGCATTCAGACCTCCTGTCGCGGTAAATGTTCAGAGATATTTATATATCGGCAAAAAAAAATGAAAGGAAAAAAAAAACTTAACCCACTAAAATACAGCAGGTGTGAGGGAGTAGAACGAAGATCGGAGAAAACAATTCAGACATGCTTATACGGTATAAAAACGGGTAAAAAAGATACATAGGTGCGTACAAGGTACCTACAGATGCAAATTAGATATGAACCACACGCTGAAAGCAAGAGGTCTGTGCTTAACAGTTCTCTTTTACAATATATATATATATATATATATATATATATATATATATATATATATATATATATATATATATATATTGGACACATCACCTGCGGCACAAAGCCTACTGCCTAAGAAAGGGGTGTGAGCACTGACATGAGAATTTCTTTAAAACCGAAAGAAGCCTTTCAATCATGGGATTTGCTGTTTGGTTAAGGAGATATGGGTGGAGGGAGCGGACAAAGGGAACATTTTTGAACATTAAAACGCAGACGATAGTCGGCTTCTTCCGGAAGCACGTAATTATTATCGAAATTTGAAAGCACATTTTCGCTTGCTTCAGCCCGTTTATTAAACTGCGTCAATAAATATACACAGTAACAGTATGGGAAGAAGCGCACTGATCCAAAGACACTTCTTGATTGACGTCAGCTATTGGCGAATAGCAGCCGCGTATGGGAATCTGCTATATTACGAAATAAAGCGCCCAGAAAAGAGTGAGGAGCAGGCTTTTGTTGAAAAAGAGAGCGTTTGAGAAAAATGGGACTTCGCGCTTCACCTGCAAGCTCCACGCACCGCGTACGATTGCAAAAGTGAGATGTTCACAGCAACGCATGATATCGGGGGACTGTGATATCGGGGCATGATATCGGGGGCTTAATTTCGCCAAACCTGACGGGTTGTTCAGTATGGCAAATTGTGAATTTCATTGCGACAGCTTGATGTGTTAATGTCTTGGGGTATTTAGGAGGAGGAATAAAGTGGCTGTAAAAGAAGTACTATAGGACTATCTGATTTCTGAACCAAGGTAGACTATATACCACATAAAGTGGCCGCCGCAGAGTGCTGTAGGAACAGTCAAATTATAATCACAGATTTATTTTCAATTGTGTGCGATTGAAATGCTATGTACTATTTTGGAACTTGCCCCTTCGGAAATTTATTGAGCTTCGCCGCAGTACACCAGCTTAACGTACTGAATAGACGACATTCTGAAAAAAAATTTTTTTTTCAGAAGACTGGCGGAGCTTCAAAAAGTTTCAATTAGTCGCGTCGTAAAGGTGCTTCCTTCTAATAACATACGCATTTATGACACTTATTCGGCATTTATTGCTGCGTCATAGCAGTGTTTTCGTCCTGACCGAAACACTGCTTGGTGTGCGTTCAACTATAAAATTAAATACTTTTCGAGAAAGTTACTTCCGAATTTGACAAAAGAAGTCACTTTTTTGACGATGTTCACACCTAATTTAAGTACTAAGCCACTCCAGATAAAAGATACGTGAGACAACCGATTAAACGCACCATCCTTTCAGCTCGTGATCCGGAAATTCTAATTCGAGAAGATATTGTGCGAGGCCCGCGCTAGAGCACTATGGCTGCCCCGAGACTCGTTGCCCCCTGACACGCGCCCTTTCCAGCAAAGCACGGGGCTTCTCGACCCGTGGGAGGAGGTATACTCGCGTCTTCGACGAAAGGAGGGGCTTAAACACATGGCGGTGGCGGCAGCTTCTGCAAGGCCACATTCAACCGCCGGTCACGTTTAGAACACGGTCATCTATAACGGCAGCCTCTGTTGCTCGGAACGACGGAAAAAGAAATAAAATAACCGGGAGAACACACGCACACAAAAAAAGAAATCATCGTCCGCGCGATGTTTTACTACTGTAGTAAAGTAAACCTGTAAGCCTTCATCTGCGCGCGCGCGATAACCGGCCAATTGTTAGAGGCACTGTACGCACTAATGTGCAGGTGCCGAACCAAGCGCCGTTGGGGTAGATGGAAGCCGCGATAATCGTAGCACCGCTACGGCCGGGGTGAGGCTGCACTCAACTGTCCGTTTTATTTTTGTGCAAAACGCGCTACGGCCGCCCCAGGCGAGGCCCGCGCGGATCACGTACCTGTAGGCCAGCGCTTACGCGTTAATTCCCATCACTTTGAGCGCGGTACGGGGTGGCTTTGGAGAAAGCTGCGTGCTTTAGGCGGGCGACCGCTATCTTATAGGAAAGACCTTAGGTCTATGGCCACAAGAAGAAGAATAAAAAAAAAAAAGAAAAGAAACTTAACACAGTGTTTGCACTCGTTACAGAACAGTTTCTGGGAGGAACAGGGAACATCATAACGAGAGTTTAACCTGATTACAGTATGCATTTCATCTCGTTGTTAGGATGTGTTATAGGAAGAAGAAAGAACGTAACACAGCGTTTGCACTCGCAAGATAACAGTTTCTGGGGGGAATCGGGGACATCGTATAACGAGACTTTAATCTGATTGCGGTATGCCTTTCGTCTCGTTATGATGAATTACCGTTGTTCTTGTGCTGAAATTGCACGCATTCCTGTTTCCGTGTTTTCTGTAGTGTTCACGAGTGGTTCCGTTTTTTCGTGCGTTCGCGAGCGTTGTGCTTAGTTGGAATGTGACGAGTTGGAATGTGACACTCAAGAGGGGTCTCCTCTGCATCTTCCCGGGAACAGTTACATACTTCGGGAACACCCAGATACATTGTTTCACGCGTGAACCTTATTTAGATCTGGCGTTACTGTATCCTTTTCTTCTTCTAACCGTTCCTTCCGTTAGGATCACAGTTTTGAGCGTGATTATCACGCCAGAAGAAAAGAAAGCCGGCGTCCCTGGGAAGTAGAGTTAGTGATCCAGTTACGGTAGTAATACAGTTAAGTGCGGTTAGTAATAATAATAAAAAAAAAGAAAACTGCCGAGGCAACGCTAAGAATGATAAGCGAGGAGATATAGGTGTACCGTCCTCGCGCGGCCCCCTAATCTTCACGAGCAGTGTACTATTATAGTGCTTTGGGCTCAAGGCGAAAAAAGGTGCCGCGAGGTCAGTTCGCAGAAGCTCGCGTTTCCTCGCCTTCGCACCGCATTTTTTTTTCTCCCACATACCGCGTGGGCCCAGTGCAAGACGCCGCCACTGTGATACGCATTCTACAGGTCGAAGTGCGGGGGGGGGGATGTGGAAAGGGGCGCGGCTAATGATATGCAGGCGCGGCACGCGGACTGCTGTGTAATTAAGAGCTCAGGAGACACTGCGTCCCCCCTCACCTCACCCCCTCGTAATCATCCTCCTCTGATAACAGCTTGCGCGGTCGCGTGCCTGTGTTGTTAATGTGGGGAACCCCGTATCTAATTATATATACGAGTGGAAGATGAAGACGAAGCAACAGGAAGAAAAGGAGGGAGAGGGAGTGATGAGGAAGTGGGGGGGGGCACGTTGTTTAGGCAGGGAGGGCTTGGTAGTTGACCGGCAAAATCAAATGATTAGAATAGACGAATGGGCGCTGTCGACAGCACCATGCATATATAATGGGTTGCAAAAAAAAGAGAAACACACGTGTTTTAAGTTTTTCAAGTTGTTTGAGAGGGAAAGAGGTTGTGTGCGGAAATGATGGCGCCGTAGTCAAATGAGATGGAAAGGAGGGGTGGGGGGGGGCGGAGATTTCTGAAGATAGAACGTTGTCGGCGCTGACCGCTTAAAGTTCTGGGACATTTCTGTCTGTTCTTTTTTCTTTCTTTTTTTTTCTAAATTTACTGGCTTTCTGAGTAGCTAGTTCACGATGTTCCTCGGGGCAGTTCGGGTGACGAGGTAATTAATAAGGCGCACCTGAGCGTATAATGACGGCAAGCCTGTGCGACTTCATTTATTTATGTTGTTGTTTTGTCTTCGTCACCCCGTTCACTCGATTGAGGAAGACGCACGCATGAAAACTGCCGCGAAAATTAAAGTAGACAAATAAAGATTTCGCGCCAGAGAAGGAAACCACTCATAGTGAAGCTAGGCGCTCATTATTGAAACAGTCTGAAGGTATTTATTAAATTCCTCGTTCATGTTTTTTTTTAAATATATATAGCAAGCAGCGCGAAATCGATAGGCGTGCATGGTTCTCGTGATAAGATGATTAATGAAGCGCGCGACACTGGCCTTTGCTAGCTACCTTGAGGCGAGTGCTTATATAAGGGTTTCTAAGCCCATGGCGCGAAGTTTAGCCATATAGATAAGCACTGACTGTGAGTCGAAGAAGCTCAGCTCCTTTGCATACCTTGGCTTAGGCCAGCCGCCTATACTTATATCTTCGTGAGCTTCCTTGCACGTTATAATTCCCCTTGCCTTGAATCCTTTTTTTTTTTCATGACTAACTCGCAAGATATCGAGTAAAAACACTTCGCCCCCGATATAAAGTAGGATGCATGCGGAGCTGCATACGGAAGCGGTTCCATCATATTTCTACCGTCACCTCACACCTCCCCCACTCACCCTATTGTGAAAAATTGGCTCTAATTTGGTCTAAAAAAAGTGTCGTCACACACGATGAATAACCCCCAGGGGGTTAACTGAATTTTTACAATACCGCGAGTCGACATGAAACTTGCGCTGTCAGCATGCTGTATATATATATATATATATATATATATATATATATATATATATATATATATATATATAGTGGAGAGAACATTCCTGAAAACGCTGATAAGTGTGCAACAGTCATCCTTTCTTTTACGCGCGAATTGTGGTTGGAACGGATACGCTAAGGGTAATTAACAATGATCGATATTATAATGGAAACCGTCGTTCTTAAGACAAAAAAATCTGTCGGCTGCCCCGTTTTGCGCAATTGTGATGTTTCTACAAACCAGCTTAATGGTTTCAGTTCAGTTCAGTTCAGTTCAGTTTATTTTCCTTAAGGACGCCCGATTTCAGGGGTATTACGTAAGGGGTGGGTACCTGATTCGGATTAACACTAGTTCAAGTAACGTTCAAGTTCAAGCACGCATATATATACACATACATAATATACATGTTCAAGTCTATTTACACATGTATTTACACATATCAAAGCCTATGTATATAGACCAACATACACGTGTGTAAATACAAACAACACATATAAGGAAAACTCATGTACAATGTAGTTGGAGATGGTCAGTAACATGTTGTAAACATACGAATGGGCAGATTATGTCGACAATGGCAGCGGGGAGGCCGTTCCAGTCTGCCGCCATGCGAAGAAAAAACGAGGCTAAAAATGTTGATGCTCGTGAGCGTGGTCGTGAGACTTGCAGCGAGTGGCTCGTCCGGTATGATATGCGCGCTGCGGGCGTGATATATGGTGCTTGATGAAGGATAGGACTGTAAAAGAATTTGTGGTAAAGACAGAGGGAAGCGATGCGCCGACGTAAAGCGAGGTACGGAAGCCCAGATAGTGATTTCAGTGTCGTGCGCTTACGTCATATGAGTACGACGAATGGATGAATCGAGCGGCGCGGTTTTGCACCGCTTCAAGAGCGTCGATGAGATATGCTTGATGCGGATTCCAGACTGCTGAGGAGTATTCTAGTTTCGGTCGTACAAGTGATGTGTAGGCAAGTAATTTTACGTGATTTGGGGCTTTCCGCAATAAGAACTCCAAAAATAAACTGTTCATAAAGACCTGCAAATCGTTTTTTCGAAAGGAACATTCACTCTCAGGCTGTGATTTCACCATACCTATATTTAAAGGCGCAAAAAAAAAAAAAAAAAAAAAACGCACACAGCGCGCAAGAGAGAACAACGGGACAGAGTGCTCTGTCCCGTTGTTCGCTTTTGTGTGCTGTGTGTGGTTTTTTGGCGCCTTAAATATAGGCATAATGAATAACTACCAACTTGCCCAGCAAGAAGTTCTGATTTCACCTAGCTAGGATTTCCGTCGTCTTCATACAAAGAAAGAAAGAAAGAAAGAAAGAAAGAAAGAAAGACTATTGAACTTTGGTCGAAGACTTAGCACAATTGATTGCACGCTGTTGTGTATGCTCAGACGCCAACGGCATGCGACGGCATTCCCGAGGACCGAGCAACGTGCGCGCAGCGTTAGAAGAAACGAAAAGAATAATGATGGCGACTATTCGTATGCGACATCATAAGCCTTAACAAGTGAACATAATTTGCTTGGGGTCCATACGCAGCAAAACTTTTCGCACCACAGCTAACACCCTTGGCGTTAAAGCTGAAGAAAAAAAAGAAAAAAGAAAGGCTGCACACGATAGCGAGCTCAAACTACACTTGTGATGAGAGAACCCTTTATATAGTTGAAAACTGCGAACGAATTCTGACCACCTAGTGCGCACTGAAATATCGCGCAGGAGTGCTTCACATCGATAACTCATTTCATGAAGATTTTGGGTCGTATACAGAGCTATATCACCCTGCTTACCTGCCACAAAAATGTCGCCAAGAAAAGAAAACTTAATTTGTCCTCCATCAACGATTCAATGCACCATTGAATCGTTAATGAGGGACAAATGAAGTTTTTTTTTTTTTTGTTAGATCTTAAGAGTGAAGGTGGTAGCCATCGGACAAACCAAGCACGCTTTTAAACACCCGTGAAGGTGTTAAAGTATGTAGTGTGTATTTAATCGCCCCCTTTTACGTCTTCGCTCGGGCTCTCAGAGGCAGAAAAAATATCCAGCGCGCGGTCTGTGTGTTCACACCATCCTCTATAGTTGACGACAGTGGAACACCTCTCGTCTCTAGAACACACCAGCAGCCCGGGAGGCAGGTGTAGAAAGAAGGGGGTGAGGGAAGGAAACAATACGCCTTTTATACTCTCACAGGGGTGTTAAACTATTTAGTGTGCAATTTCTCGCTCCCTTTACTTCTTCACTCCGGCTCGCGGAGGAAGGAGAAATCTGCACGCACAGTCGCGTCCGGAAGGCAGGTAGGAGGGGCGTGGGAAGCGTGCGAGATCATTAGCGGTGGCGCGCCTCGGCGAGCGATTAAGATCCACCGCCTGCCTGCCTGGCTGGCTGCCTGCTCGCGCTTTGTGGATATTTTTTTTTTTTTTGACGACCCCGCTTTTATAAATGAGCTTTGATTTGCGTGACTCCCCCCTTCCCTTCTCTCTCGCGCCACGCTCTGCCTTTATAGCTCGCGAGCGCAATTTTGGTGCGAGTGAGGCGGCCCGTTCTAGACACACACCTCGGCCGCTCGTCCCGGTTCACCTCGATCGCATTTTTTCTCGCGGCGCACTCTAGCGCGGGAACCCCACTGTGGGTGAGGAGGAAGGGCTGTGCGAGAGGAGGAGGAGGAGGAGGAGGAGGAGGAGGAGGAAAAAAAACTTTATTTTTCGTGGGATGTTGAGAATTCTTTGAATTACTGGGTTCTTCCTTCTGCCAGGCGGCGTGAGGTGGCCGTAAGCCCCTTGACTTTCGGCGATCTTCCAAAGTCCAGTTGACCGTCCGCAGCAACTGGACCGAGGAATCAGAGCTGGACACCGCTACCTCCCGAGTCCGAAGTGTCATTGAGTCGGAGTACCGCCCTATTAGGCTTTAGCCCGGGGCAATCGCTCAGTATATGCGTCAGGTCCGCCTTATGGGCGTCGCAGTTTTTTGCATTTAGGGCAGAAGAAGCCTGGATAATATTAGTGAATACTTGTAAGGATTAGCAAATCAGCTAGTCTGCAACTTTCTCCAGGTAAACTGCTGCAGTTTATCCAGTGATTTATGTGTAGGGGGGTATATCTTTGTCCACCTTTGTGGGCGAAACAAAAAAAAAACCTTTCCAGCAGCAATTCCTGTTGAGGGCTATACTATGCGAAGTAATGTTGTTTCTAGCTAGTAGTGGAAAGGGCACTCACTTACTAACCGTGTTAACTTTCTGAAGCGAGACCTACACGGCATATTGTGAAGAGGAGATGTTTATGGAACACTTCATTGTTAGAGACACTGATTATGTACAATTTTACAATATTACGTTTTATTTTTTTTTATTTATTTGATACCTGCTTCGCCTTTGCAGGCATTACAGCAGGGGGGTACATAAAAATAAGCATCATATTTGACACCAATAACGTTGTTGCAGTGCGCACAGTTACACGTATGTGGGTGCATCGCCCGGCACCATTTCTCAATGTCCATTCGTCGGCTCATCATGGTTACGACCGTGTCTTGACTGGTGACATCGCTACTGGCGGCCTCACCGGTTAGGACAGAGCAAGCCCAATGTGCGTCACTGCTTATGCCAAAACGCACTTGTGCAAGAACCCAGGTGTGCTACGCGTAGACTCCGAGAGCGGAGGTGTCGAGCGACATAAGGGATTGCACATTGTTTCATGGACGCCTATATACCAGGTGTGATGGTCACATTGAGCGCTGTCCGGACGTTTGATGACAGCTGTTCGCTCGAAATGCTGTCATAGGTGACTGTTTGAGACGCTGTATACTAAGCAGTACTAACCTAGGGTTCGGCCCACGAAAGACTCCATTGCCTCGGAGATCGGCCCACGAAAAACGGTTAGATACCCGACACGAAAGAGCGGTCTACGTACATTCTACTATTGAATGCTTCGCGTTAATAACGCATGCGCGCTCTGCTACTGCGCACGTTATAGCGATCGCAGCGTCGACTGCGCGACGGAGCCGGTATTTCCGAAGTTCCCGAACATATCGTCAGTGCTGCGAACTTGCTTACAGCAAGTGCTTTATTCGAACTATCGCTTTATCCGAATTTTCTCGGGGTTTATTTATATTTTTATGCCCTAATCGCAGAAAATTGGAACGGGGCCTCTTTATAGAGCAGGCAGTCCCAAAATTCCAAGTGCAGACTACCTGGGCAAGAATAAAAGAAGAAAAAGACGGCAAACAATATATATTGTTTCAATTTTCAATGCCAACGAAATCAAGAACGGCCTTTTTAACAGCTTGTTGTAACCCTGATATGCTGCTAAAATGCATATTATTTTTTTTGTTTTGATACCCCGCCCCCCCACTCCTCTCTGTAATGCCTCGGCCCTGAGAGAAACTAAATGAAATGAAATGAAAATATCAGGACGCACGAACGCAGGTCACGAGCGCATACATTTTCACCACGCGGTCACCAACACCAAGAGCGCAGTACAGTACCTGTGACAGTCAGCCTTGTGTTATCGCTGATTTATTTATTTGTAACTGTTCGCGCGACGAGCACCCAAAGAGGCAGGTTCTGACACGGAATTTCTTAACGTCCTGCCCACGCTGTACAGCGAAGTACGAGAAGTGTTATCGCAAGGCACCACCGACGGTGAAAAAAAAAAAAAAAGGCTATTGATTACCTAAATTCTGGATGGTCCCAGGACCGGATGGGCTCATGGCAGCACTATATATGCAGATTAAACATAATTTTGCTACCATATATATACTTCCAGGAAGTTATCACTGAATAGTTTGCCAGGGGTTCGCTGCCCCCATCCTTTTTTGCGGGTGCACACCGTTTTAATCATGAATGGGGAAGTACTTATCACAGGTGAGAACTGCGAAGGGCTACAGGCCAATAACACCAATAACCAACGTCGACTAGAAAATACTCATGAAGGTCCCTGCTGCCAGGTGGCAGTCTGCTATATCGGACATTGTTGGACCGCGTCAACAATGCGGCATTAAGGTAAGGGCAGGACCATTTTCACTGACAATCATATCGCACGTAGTACTACGGAATGCCGCGATACAGACTACACAAAAGTGGTGATGCTCCACATCGACCTCGCAAGGACTTTCGACCTGGCATGCCGTGGCATTCTCTATTCAATACTTGAGCACGTATATGTCGGACACATCATTTTCGAGGGGGGTTAAAATGGCCTACAAGAAAAGAATACGACAGAGTCCACATAATGGTAACTGTTGATCGCAATGCGATTATTATTCAAACAATGTGGCCACGCAGCGTATTGCTTAAGTCCCGTTTGTTTAAAATCAGTAGGAGTCATTCTAATACTTCCGTTACTTCGTTCGTCTACATGCTACACACACTGAACCCGCTGTCGACGCGTTTTGCTGTGACACTCGCTCGCCAATTGGCAAGCCCGCGAGCACGACGGCATGGCGATGACTGGTCGACGACGACGCATTGACGAAGAAGGAATGAGGTTAACAGAACGACGAAGGCGGTACGACGACAATGAGGCGACAATGAGGCGACGATTCGGAAATGACAAGGGTGGCACAACGACGACAGCCTGTCGACGACGGCACGATGACAGTGGGACGACGACGAGTGTGTCTCAACGGTGGCCTAACGACGGCGATGTGACAACACATACGCACGACGGCGACTGTGTGACGACGGTCACCCGACAACGCCGGCATGCTCACGATTGAAAGACGACAGCATATTACGATAGAATGACGAGGGAGGAATGACGTTGGTGCACCAACGAAGGACGTATGACGGTGACGACGCAACGAGCGGTTTCGTGGTGCAGCGATGCGCTCGTAACTGAGTGCTCTTCGGTTCAAATCGCGTATTCCACAATTTTTTTTTACCTTTCCTTTCTTTTTCTGATTTTGCACTATCGTATCATTTCACACTATGACTTCTTCAGTACATGTTTTTTTTTTCTGTGTGTAACTTTCAGGCCTGACCTGACACGGAGGGTTCTTGCCAAGCGGAGCGAAGTGACCAGGCGCGAATCGCGGGGTCGCCTCTAGAAGTTAGGCAGATGCCGCTTCAGCGGCCGCAGGCCGATGAATAATGACACGCTGTTACTGCCGAATACGTTTAGTGTTAAATATTCTATTGCAGGTTATACCGAAGTTCTTGTCCGTGGCTGGGCAGCGCATGCGCAGAGCGTGCCCACGCTGCGCGTGCTCGTCCCGCCGCCGAAAACCACGCCGCAGGCTGAACGCCGAAGACGCACTGCGAAGCGGCAAACCTTAGGTCACGTGCCGCCCCAGCCGACAAGGGCCAACCACAGACGCCAAAAGATATCTGACGCTTCGCAATTACAGACTCTGTACCGGCTTCTACGATCCCGCTCGGACGAAAGTTTAGGCGTTGCCGACGGAGCCAAGCGCCTCGTCCTCCGTATAGTACGTATAGGCACAGGCGCATTTAGAAGCAAGATTACCCAGCAAAAAAGTCCCAGGATTTTGGCACTTTCTGGTTCGGACAGACGCGAGAAAGAAGCTGTCGCCGATAGATATATAACCACTCACACCGCAATGTTCTGCACAGAAGCCGCCTTCATGTGCGGTCTCGTATACACTCTTAGGCAAAGTTACACCCTTTGGCTTGCCCCTTCTGCCACACAACGATAATCGTTATCTGCCTTGATGCGTTTCCTTTCTTTAACGCTGCGAGCCCGGTACTTTCCAGTAACGAACGGCATGCGCGTTATCAGAAGAAGCACTCCAAAGGGTGTAAACTGTTCTATGCTGACAACGCGCGTGCCGTTCGTTACTGGAAAGTACCGGGCTCGCAGCGTTAAAGAAAGGAAACGCATCAAGGCAGATAACGATTATCGTTGTGTGGCAGAAGGGGCAAGCCAAAGGGTGTAACTTTGCCTAAGAGTGTAGTCGCTAACGAAACAAAGCGAAAGACGATGACAACGAAGGTTACGGTCGGGGTCACGATCAAGCAATTCCCAATGGGTTCTCATTTATAGCTATGCGCTGCAAGACCGCTTCATTTTAGCAATTTATAAATGACTTTAGCATATATTTACAACACCTAGCGCGACAAATTCTCGAGGAATGATATAGTGGTTCGCACCAAACGCAGGGTTCTTTGACAAGTTGGGTTTTCGCTGTGCGTTGTCATCCCTGTAGCCGTGAAAGCTGAACTATAGAGATGAGCAAAATGGCTCACCTATGACTGAGACGAACCAAACGAAGTAATTCTGGTGTTTCACGTTCCAATATCACCGTCTGATTATGGGGCACACCGTGTATAGTGGTTGACTCCCGATTTCTTGCATTTCGCCCTCGTATAGAAATGCGGCCGCCACGGCCGCGGGATTCTAACCCGCGACCTCGTGCTTAAGCGGGGCATGCGCCATAGCCGCTAAGCCGCCGCGGTGCCTACTGAAATGAACCGGTTCACTTAAACCTGTAACACGCGTTGTCCATATTCTAGTTGCTTGGCTTTGAAAAAAATAAAGTTATATGGGCGTCCGTAGAATAAGTGTGTTATAGGCGTTTTGCCGATGCTTGATTACTATTCGGTAATTACTTGTTTCAGCAGCGTCAAGTTTTAGTACTAACGAACCTTTTTTGTCTGATGCCGAGGGTAAAATGCTTCTGACACTGCAACTGACACGTCTCTTAGTATTCGGCGTTCTATTGGCACTCTTGCCTCGCCGTTCTGGCGACCGCTGGCGAAACGCGAACGTGCAAGCGGACGTTCGGAATGTGCGATGCTTTGTGCCGTAATTGCGTTAAAGACCCCCCAGGTGGTCAGAATTATTTCGCAGCCCCCCCCCCCCCCCCCTGCCACTGCGGCGCGTCTCACAACTATATCGCGGTTTTCGGCGCCTAGAACCCCAGAATTTAATTTTAAAGTCTTTCTTATTGAGCTATACTGGGCCAAATGCAAGAAATGGGGAGTCAACCACTACACGGTGTGCCTCATAATCAGACGATGGTTTTGGAACGTGAAACACCGGAATTCATTCACTTGGTTCTTCTCTGTTGTAGGTGAGCCATTTCTCTCATATTTATTTTTTATTTTTCCGTCTCGGGTATGTTTCTGTAGCCTCTTCTGTGGGCCAATCCCGGAAATAGTGCAGCCTAAAAAATTTTGGAGCAGTATGTGCGACAGAAGACACCCTATAGGTGCTGCAAGCACCACCCCTACGCTCGGACCATTGAGCCACGAGTTCATGCTACAGCAGGAGGAATAGAACATCCGCAAGAATTATCCACGCCTGCAGGCTAGCTCGTTGAGGCGCTTGGCGACGTTCTCTTGCGATATCAATTAAACGAACACTCCCGGAACTTTTTATTTTTCTGGCCATCGTAGGTAATCACGCACAAAATACTGCTTTCTTTTTCATAGGTTGTCATTACTTTCGACGCGTTTTCTGAAGAACATTACTCGCACTAACTGTACGATTTCCCTTCGCGTCAGAGTTTGAACGCCAGGTGGCGAATCACAACATAAAAATTACAAGATTACACGTACACTGTCAAACTAAACGGGATCATCAACATCATTATTACTCCCGGACAGCTTTCTGTGGCATGCAGTGAAAAGAAAGCTACGGAGGCGGAGCTTCAACATGCGTGTGTTACTGCGCCAAGTATAGTCTGCACAGCGTATACATTTTGGTTTCTCGGAAGAGACGCTGGGGTAACCGGCGCTGCTTCCACGTGCTAAGCTTTCGCGTTTGCCCCGACGCGGAAGGGAAAAAGCAGGTAAAGTAAGTAAACTTCGACATCCAGTCGTGTGCTTTGTCTTATTTGGCTGTTATCGAGCAAGTAAGAGAGAGAGAAAGAAAATAAGGGTAGGAAAGGCAGGGAGGTTAACCAGAACAGCATCCGGTTCGCTACCCTACACTGGGGGTGGGGGAAAAGGGAATATAAAGAGGAAGGTGTTCAAAAACTAAGGCGGATGAAAATCTCAGACTTCCTTCAGAAGCGCTCTCACTTTCGGGCGCTTCCCAGCATTCGCAACCGGACCACAACTGTCGTTGGGTCCAACGGAGCTAACGCCATCGAGTGAAGGCTTCACTACAGAGCCAGCTAAGCTACTCTGGCTTTATGGAGGATTCTCATTGGAAGGCTGCTCTAACCTTGCCGCGCAGCGCAGAACGCAAGCACCGTCTAAGGAACACGCACGAACAGCGTCAGTCTTTTAACAAAGAACGTTCGTTGTTACTATTGCAAGCTGGGAAACAAGCTGGGCTCAACTTCGTTTTCGTCGAGAGTCGCATACCCGCTCGCTGTGCGCTCTGAAATTCGTCAACGCTCCCAGCAAGCCAGACATTCTCAAAGAGAAAGTCCTAGGCGTCGCCATGCATGATGCTTTCTGGGGCTGTTCTAATTGCGCGTGAGCCCCCCCCCCCCCCCTCCCCGCGCAAGAAGTTACAGCGTTACAATGACGTTTCATTCCGCGAACACGGGTTACGCGAAAGCATATGGATGCTTGTTATTCCTTTTTCGTGCATTGCGCGAGGAAAGTTTTACAAACGCTTTGGTTGAGTGCTAGCTTTGTTGTTATCACGGCTTGTTATTATCAGGCTTGGTATTATCACGCCCGCATCGTTGCAAGCCACCTAGCACGTTCCTCAGGAGTCTCCTGGTAACACCAAGTCCGCGCCTTTTTTTGCCGGACTCGCTCGGCTCGTTCCCGGCGCTTGGCGACGACTTCGGACTCGGTCGACTCGCGCTTGCGAATCTCGATCGCGATACGAACCCGGTACGTCCATAGCTCACACAGAACCCGCAGTATACAGTGTACTTGAATATTAAGGGTAGCGGGCTCACTGCGCCCGTGGCAACGGGGGGCTGGCTTCCCTCGCGGCGACAAACGTGAAAAAAAAAAACGTAAGGGGAGGAACATCGGAAGAAAATATCCGCGGTTGAACACGGTTAAACCGAGTTTGTCGAGCGATAGTTCGGTTTTGCTTGCTTTGGGACAGGACGAAATCGTCGGCGTGCGCAGATTTAACTTTTTGTAGCAGCAACGACCGCATCTACCAATTGCAGCGCCAGACAGCACACAGACGCTGCTCGGCGCCGCCGGCGCTCTTGGCGCAGTGAATGATGGATGGATGGATGTTATGAGCGTCCCCTTTGGAACGGGGCGGTGGGTTGCGCCACCAAGCTCTTGCTATTTTATTGTCTAATGTCCTACCTATTTTTCTTCTTTTTTTAACAAATAAAAGGAAAAAGAAAACCCACGATGAACTCCTATGACCAAAGTTTCTGAACTATTGAGACCCTATTGTGAACTTTGTTTTTGTACGCCTCCGTTGTTTGTCGTTTCCCTACTTCCGCCAATCCTCCAATCGCCTCTTACTAATGCCTGTTGCGGACATGTTTACTTTTCCACTGCTCTCGCTGAACCCAAGGGCTTCAAGGAGGCCAGTGGTGCCTAATTCGACGTCTTCTCATTCCAATAAAACATGCTCCATAGTTTCCCTAGCTTTACCGCAGCAAGCCCATGCTTCTTCTTCCTTCTTATGTCTCGCTTTATAGGTGCGTGTTCTAAGGCACCCCGATCTCGCTTCGAAAAGTAATGAGCTTCTCTTTGAGTTATCATAAATTGTTTCCTTCCTCATTTCGTTTTTTTTTTCCTCTTAAGTAGTTACTTATGGTAGGTTTCTTTTCCATTGCCGCCGCCCATGAGATTATTTCAGCCTTTCTGACTTTCCGCTTGACGTTCTTTATCGCTGTGTTGCTCACCATACAGGCCGCATACTTGTTACTAAGCTTACTAGTTCTTTTCCTCCACTGTGAATCAATGTTATTCCTTTACAAACACCTCAACACTCTCCCAGCCCATTCACTTTCTTCCATATTCCTCAGCCGTTCTTGATAATTAATTTTACTGCGAGCTTCCCTCACTTCAAAACTTGTCCAACCCATATCACCCTGCACAGATTCATGTGTAGTCTTCCCGTGAGCGCCCTATGCGAGGCGTCCCACTGAACTCTGGTTGCCATCGAGTCCTGATTGTACCCCTGATTTCAAGCAAACAACCGCATTCCCAAATGTAAGTCCTGGACTTGGATGCAGCCAGCGCCTCTGACGGTGGCTGCAGGAAAGAATCACCTTGAGCCACTCTTCGTTTTCACTGCACAACGCAGGCTAAGGCCCACTTTGACTTTGGCTTAGCTTGAGGCTCAGATTTACGGCGTTTTCTGGGTATGTACCTAGACTAGTAGAGCTATCATTGTGAAACAAAATTTGCATAGATGCGCCGCATATTGCTTGCGAGTTCTTCCTAATGCTTGTTCACAATATCACTCAAACTGTAACTTCTAGTACGCTGAAGCTTTTTTTTTTTCTCGTTTCCAATAGCGACGTTCAAAAATTGGCAGTGGTTTAGCTCGGCTATGCCAGGATGTTCGTAGCGAAAGCTCAGGCATAGCATGGTTAGCCTTGGTTAATCTTGATTGCAAGTCCAGGTTAGTCTGTTGTCTAGCTACGTTGCGGCGTTTAACCAGTCGTTCGGCGCGCTGTTCGTCTGTTTCCTGGGGGATTCGTTTCCTCTTCATCTCGTTTCGATGTCGATTCCAGGCCTCCTCCTGCTTATCAGAATTGTCGCCGTCCATACTGCCGCCTCAACTGTGGTTGCCGTGCACGCGAGCTCTCCTTTTCAATCCTTCGAGATGTTATCAGGCATGCGACGCAGCTGGCGAAGCCAGCGGAGGCGAGCGCAACGACGAGGAACGCGGTGTGACGTCATAGCAAACGGCGGCGGCGGAGAGGCGCGGCGCAGCGGCGGAACACTTGTGGCTTGGTGCTACTAGTGGCGCATGCGCAGTAGTGACTAGGGAGAGAAAGATGGAGAAATATCCGCGGCGAGGCGTGCGTTCTGACCTCATGTGCCTCCTCGGAGCACCGCCACGGCGAAATCGCAAGTTCGCGGCCAGTAAAGCTTTCGCTTTAAACTGCAGGTACAGGGCACTATACGCTTGACTGTCATCTTTTGGCGCCGGGCGTTCTCTTCAACGCCAGCGGTCCGCGAGTTCCGCGGCGCGTCCGGTTGTGCCGCGAATGGCCGTTTGACCGAGACGAGACTTGAACAGTGAGGTTCTGTCTGTGACAGGAAACTATTGCGTCCACGCGGACCAGTACGCAGTATGGCGCGGTGCGGTCTGATGGGGTGTGCCGTTGCGAACATGCACTACACCCATTCTGAGATTGTGGCTAGTACCATTTCCAACCAATCTGCTTCGCCGGTTGTCATTTTATGCTTACATGTATACTCTCAATTACGGGAGCGTCGGCATTTTTTTTTCTTATATGGACTCAGTATAGAACGAAACAAGTTTTAATCCTTAGAAGCAAACACACTGTGGTATATACGGCTGCTAATGCATTGCTTTAGATCATTTTTATTTTTGTCCTTCTTTTGGGGTTTTTTATTTGCAACCCGCCGCGAGGAGCGTCATGTGCATCCTCGGGCGAGCTGACTGACGTCATTAAGCTGTGGGCTGACTCCAGCTGGTTCAGCTCCCTTTTAGAGGTGAAAAGCAGTGGGGGGTGGCGGGGGGGGGGGGGGGGGCATTCTGTAAGAGTCCACCTAATGAACGAACTTGCGCGAAACGCAAGCAGCTATAAACAATTCTGTCTGCAACGACAGGGAGGAGCTGCTAAGGAGGACGCCTTGGAACGCAGGCGAACGTGTAGGCGGGCAAATTATGCGAGAAAAAGAGAAGCATTAGAACGTCATTTCTTTCATATATCAAACACAAGATTGGTGTTAAAGCAGAGCTTACTGCCAGGGACATCGTCGTCGTGTGCGCGGCATTCTTTGAAGTTTCCTATCTCTTAAAATACGGCAGTCTTAGTTTCAATGGTAGAGTATGGTCTTCGTAAGTAATGATTACAAAGAATGCTACACACCGTAGGACGGTTACGCAGTGGGGAATGTCTGGCTTGAAGGGTCTCTTAGACACAGCGGTTGGCTAATTTTAAGCAATAAATTATGGTTTTGTGCTGGATCAAGTAGATCACCGTCAGGTTTCACTAAAAAGTGATATTTGAGGATGTTTCAGTTACTCATTTGGACACAACAGGCACTAGCGACAGTTTTGTTGTAGGTAGTAAACAGGTAGCACGAAGTTAGCAACGCTTCAGGAAATGTACTAACAGCTGCAGTTACTACATGTTTGCGTGCAGCTACTAAGTGGTTACTATTTTGAGTTGTAAACAAATAGCAAAAAGTTAGTAACGGTCCAAGAAATGTAGTAACTGGTGCAGTTACTAACTTTTTACAAACTTTTTTTCTTCTAAAAGTGTGGATGTTACATTCTTACTAGTTCTGTAGCCAGCGGCTAGGTGCCTTTACTAGCTAGAATGGCCTCTTGGTAGTGTTTAAGTGAAATTTTTTTTAAATAGCAGAAAGATAGAGAGGCTGGCCTGAGTGAAGTGCCTCTATCCCGCTATTCTACGCTGGGGTAGTAGTTTTTAATAGCTACTAAGCGACCGCTACCTCGTCTGGCCGTGGTCTGTTATGCTGCGATCGTTACTGTCTTGTCTGCGATTTATATACCGATTTATTTTTAATTTATACTTATACAGCTTTTTTGTGTGTAAGGTTGCGAGTTATAGGTCAATTTACACCCTTCTTCACTTTTAAAGGTGCAAGTTTTTTTTTTTTTAACTGTGTAGCCATTAAGCCGCCGCGGAGGATTAACTTGCAAGAACCTTATGATCGGGAGGGAGTGCGATATACACCGGCATTGTATGTACACCTGTACTGTACTGTATGTACAGTCGAGTGCAAAAGTTTTAGGACCAGAGTTGCCGCTAAATTTCTGTTTTCTTATCAACCTAGGCATAAAGGCTGAAATCTAGTGTACTGCCCAGATGCGCCTGCTTGACCAGCACCATGCATTTACACAATTTCAGGTTGCACGGTTGTGCTAAAAGAATTTTTTTACTTTAATTTTTTTTTTTTGCATACGCCGTGGTCTCTAGACTTTTGCACTCGACCGTACACTAGGGAGGAAAAGCAGACAGACCGCAGGTTCGCCGAAGAAAAAAAAAAAAGTAATTTTTTTTCGTAATTAAGACGCGCGAGGTGAAATCGACGAGTGCACTGGAAAGTATACGCATTGCCAAGTTTACAGTGCAGTCCTGTAATTTCAATTTACACGTCATAGGCAGACGAGAAAAACATGGCTTAAATCGCGGGATCGCTGTTACCCGTGTATATGCTTGCTCGGGGAGAATTCCTGTATGTTTTTACCACATCATATGCCTTACGCGTGTCAACACCCTATAGCAAATTTGGTATCTCGCAACGCCTGAAGTTTGACCTAAGAAAACATTTAGCTCTTCTATGGTTAGAGACCACAGAAATGAGGTTGAACTTGCACGCAGTGCGGCTATAAAGCCTGCGAATCATTTCGACTCGGATTAATTCACGCGCTTGGTCGCTTTTGTTTTCTGCCCACCATTTCGCGCTTCGTGGTACAGCGGCTGACACGCGCACTCTGCCACAGTGTTTTTGCCAAGATGGCCGCCTTTACCCGCTTAGCTGTTTTTCGTTCCCCAAAGATGCGCCAGCAAACCCGAGTCTCTCCTGCTCTGCTCCTCATAGGCAGTCATTCTCGGGTGGTTGCTTGAGATAGTTGGTACTTCATGATCAAATATAACGTACAGCGCGAAGGACAAGGACTGTGTATGTGTATGTCGTTATGTATGTCGTCTTCGCAGTCCTTGTCCCTCGCACTGTACGTTATTTTTCGCTCATTCTCGTGCGTACTAGTACATGCATGCACGCGAATGTGTTGCACTCACTACACGCTAGAGGGCGGGGCAAGACGGGGACGGTCCTTATACATACACGACCGCGCCCGCTCATCGCTTTGGCCATTATCACTATACAGAGCGCTTGCGGGGCGCAGGCATTTATGCATCTAACAACCGCGGCCTCGTGAGTGCAGTTTTCTTTTTTTCTGCTTCCGTTCTTATCTTTCGTGAAATACCTAGTCGCGGATAGTATTTGACGTCGTTACAAATGACGTCATCGCTGTTCCGCGGGCGCATAATCGCGCCATACCACGTATAAGCCTATAAGCGGCGTCGGCTCGAAGCCGGCAAATTGGAGGGGACGTCCAGGTATTCCGTTGAGGGGAAGGGACGCGATATGTGAACGCGGGAGAAATTGTCAAAAGACACCCACGGAGTTTTGTGCCAGTAATAGTGATGTGTCGCTAATGTGTGCGTGTGCGAAGGGCCCAGCCCTTACAATTTTTTTTAGAAAGTCTATAGACAGTCTATAGACGTCTATAGACTGTCTATAGACTTTCTATAAAAAATTTTGTAAGGGAGATGACTTTTATGCACATCATGTGTTTGGTCATACTATATATACACTGTAAAAATTTTCGTCTATAAAGGCTGAAAAAATAAATGACAATTTTAGTGCCATACAGTTTCCGTTCTGTCTTACGGGAGTAACTTTCTTGTTACCTCCCCCAACCCCCGCCTCCCTTTCTGTCTGCAGCTTTCAGCCAATATGACAGTGTGAAATGTTGAGATGCGTCTGTTGCAGAATGCACTATTATTTGTATAACCACGCTACATAGACCCGGTACTCTTGTAGAGCGTATGGGAAGCGACGAGACTGCCGGCGCTACGCGAAACGTGCAAAAGTCAGCTCATCATTTATTGTTTTTCTGACTGTTCTAGCCCTTCTTTTCCGCAGACTGTTTACCTTATACTTATGTGGCTTGCCCCAAGCTTTATACTGTGTACATATTATTAATCTCATTTTATTCTTGTTTTACAGCTGGTATCTCGCCTATAAGTATTGATTATATTGCGAAGATGCCCTTCCCCTTACGGTCCCTGATGGGACTGGCAGTATTGACAAATAAATAAATAAATAAATAAATAAATAAATAAATAAATAAATAAATATGTTGAAATAACGAAACATTATTTCTTTCGGGACGAACAGACAAAAAAAAAAGGAAATGGTCATTCCTTGAAGAAGAGAATCTCAGTAGGTTCCGTTCAAATAAATTTTCTCTTCGTTCTTTGTTTTGTTTCTTCTCGTTTGTTTGTTTGTTTTTGCTTTCTTTCTCATTGTATTTCTTTGCAACATATACATGCGGGTGGAACATAGAAAATCTGACCGCAGAACGCGCTTACTATAACAGCAGTTGGATTTAATTGCTCATAGATGACCTTATATAATATGTTGCATGCATGTTCTAGCAAATAACAAGAATAATTAAACATAGAGAGAGCAAACCAAACACACACGCACGAAAAAAGAAGAAAGAAAAAAAAAGAAACAAACGCCAACCAGGGAAAAGCAGCACTTAACATTAATCTTACAGCGACAGGTAGGATTTTTCGTTTTGAGGTAACGGCGCTGATGGCGTGCTTACGAACGTGTCACTTCGCATACGAATAAAATACACGCCTCACAAACTTTACGGCACCCTCGCATCGCGGGATCCCTCGAGCACACTGCACCGATCTAACAGTGAATTTCAGCCGCTCTTTAGGCAAATGGCACGTGTACGCGGCTGCCAAGTGGCTGCTCATGACTTCCTTCAACTGAACGAGCGTAGGCATCCTCTCGCATCCTGTCGTTCAGACAGCGGCCAATCTGTCCCAACACGTGATGTTCGCATTGCACCAACCGGCACCACGTCGTACTAGAATACCCTCAAATTCTAGTACACCGCATTGGCACCAATGCACACGAGCCCGATGACGTATCGCGCTTAAGAAACGAAGCCTGCCGTGCCGGCCCCTTCGAAGCCCTGTACGGAAGACATATGCACCGACCCTGAAGTCACTGCTCTTTGGTTCGCGTATTAATGAGCACGCCTTTCGATGCCGTAAGACAAAGGAGGCGTCACGACGTGAGAACAGGGAAGTGGCGAACCAAAAGGAGCAAGGTGGTGCGACGGCCTCGATCTTTCGGATTCTGCGGCCAACGTGTCGTCCGTGGCACGCTGAAGCGACCAGAAGGACAGGCACGAAAACGCATGCCATGATTGCGCAATGTTTCAACTAGGCACTCTCTCTCTCTCTGTGGCTCAGCTGGCATCCACCGACATGGCTACCGTCGGCTCTTGTTTCCCGGTCCATTAATTTTTTAAAGACCCCCCCCCCCACCCCCGTCCCCCGCCCTCCTCCGCACAACCTCTCTCTCTCCTTCTGTGCGCATCGGGCGTCGGCGAGCCAAAAGCTGGAGGCGGCGTGCGGTCCGTGTTCCACATGTGTTTCCCTGGCACGTTCGTAGTCGCCAGCTTATCTCGGGGGCCCCCTGGTTTTATACCTACAGCGGCGAAAGCAGGGGGCTTTTTTTCTTTTCTTTCTTGTTTTTTTTTTTCTTTTATATGGCGAAAGATGTTCCTCACCTCTCCTCGGCTAGTTCTTCGAGTGCCGGCCAATGGAGATTAGAAAGTACATTCGACCGCCACTATACAACCACGATCCCCATGTTGCCCGCTTCACACCCTTCCCCCTCCCCCCTCCCCCATACAGACAAACGTACGTTTGTTAGCACAGAAGCTGGCGTCATCCACAGCCTGCCATTAAGCATTCTGTTGGAATGCGTGTGTGTATGTGTGCGTGCGTGCTTGTGTTGTGGTGAGGGCGTAGCACTCCTGTGCTTTTTTTGTGTATGAGTTAGTGCGTGCGTATGCATGTTCAATGCTTATGCATGTGCCCGTGGGTTTATTCGCGCTGTGAATGGGGATCTCTGCATGCATGTGCTCGCGTGCGCTCGCTTGGGGTGTTGCAATGTGCGTGCGTGTTTATGTATTCGTGCGTGCATGGGGCCTCGTCTTTGCATAGACATGTGTAATCTCGCTGGCGCCTCACCGCACAACCGGACAACTTGGCAACCTTCTTTTCATGCATGCATGTATCAAGTTGTGTACCCTCGAGTGGCCTAAAATAACCCGGGGGTCTCGACCCCTACCGGCATTCCTCATAACCCACTGTTCAATTTCGGGAAGTTAGACCCCCGCAGTTTAATTTCTAGCATGCGGTAGAGCGCACCACGTGCTGTGCTGTACGGCTCGTCATCACAGATCTCCCACGGCCTGAGCGGTGTCGCGTTCACAAATGCCCACTTGCGCGTGAGACGGCGACTTCAACGACGATCCCAAAGTGGGACGTCCCGAAGGCGGAAAGTCTTTCTTGCGAGATAATTCGGCAACGCGGCGTCACTCGCTGGGTTGCCGGACCCCTATGCCGCGACGCGAGCGTGTGTCACTGGATTAATTGAGCTGTCTCGTCTCTCCCGACATCGATTAAAGAAGGGGGGGTGGGGGGGGGGGGGGGGGGACTTACCCGAGTGCTGCGTAGGATTGACACGTGACATGTTTTTGGGGGGAGAAAAGCGTTTCGTTTATTTCAAGGTCGTGTCGTCGGTTTATACCGCCATATCTCCAGGCCAGAAAAGGAAGTGCGCGCCTATACTTTGCCAGACCGCTTCCAAGTATACGTCCTCCCACACGATGCTTCCGTCACGTCTGTAGCCGGCCAATGTGACGGATGCCGAACATCCCTTGCAGACTTCATTAATTATTTTTTGTCTGCTCGTTCGATCGCTTATACACCCCACGTCACGTATATAGTATATAGGTTCATAGATTGACAGTGTAGAGTCTGCCCGCCACCCATTTGAATATCGATTAACTTATTTAATTAATCCATAGAAAGGATGCGTCATTCAGCAGACACTCCGTTATTCACAGTATTCACAGAAAGAAGGGCAAAAGAGAGACAGACAGAAACAAACCGTTCCTCTTTTTTTTCTTTTTCATCAGATGGATATTGGAGTGGGCGTGGGTACTTCTACGCGAGAAACAAAGATAACGATAAAATCAGAGCAGCAATCTCCTCGTGTAGCATAGGAAGTCACACATTTCAAGGCCACTGCATTTTCCCTCTTATTCCTGCTCTATTATTAATTCATTAATCGAGTAACATCTAATGGACGCCATAGGCGCCCCTTATAGTCCAATTATAGTCCAGCTCGCGCAATACAGCGGCAGTTGAAGATCGCATAGGGCTGGCCTTCGTCGCGCAGTAGGCGTGACATTGGGTTCTTCGGATCATGAAGATAGCTGAATTTGCAGCTATTAAAAATACGTGAAATAACCAACACCCCCCCCCCCCCCCCCCAAAGAAAAGAAGAGAAAAAGTTACCTAATGGAGTAGAGATTCAGTTCAGGCACCCTGTTTATACACCTACACCCTCGACAAGAAAATAATGATAAACGCGCTCTGCTTGGAAAGGTTGTTCTCGTAATATTACGCATTATAATTTCACTTGAAAGTGTAACATGATCCGTTTGGGCAAGTTTGGGAAGACGTCTAACGAAAACATATCTGTCTTTTTCATTTCTATAGATGGCAGAATCGTTGAAAGAGCTTTATGCAAGGTCTCTTCTCTTAGTTTATTACTTACGAGGGTCACCTCATTCCCCGACAGTTTCTACACCTAAGGTCGCGCTACCGTGTTTAACGCTGCCTTCGGGAACAAGACGCCAACATAGCCGCCCTCCCTAGCAATGGCGCGGGGTTACGGAAGCCGTTACACAGGTTAGGTATAGGCGTAGCGAATGGGACATATATAGCCTCGGTAGTGAAATAATAGCACAAGAGGTGAATGAAAAGAAACAACAATACACGCATTTCTTTTCACCAAGCCTCACGAAGAAGAAAAAGAAAGGCTGGAAGGCACCGAAATCTCAATTATGCGTTACGAAAGGCCAATCCGGAAGCAAGCAAGACCGGGCTAACGTCGGCATCAGCGTGCAGAATCCTGCGTACGCCCAACGAAGGACCTACAGCCGCGCTTCTATTTAAAATATTCACCGCTGAGTGTATATAGTCATTCCGTAATGCCGATCAAGCCGATTGGAGAAGAGGATTTGAGCTACTTAGAAGAGATAGATAATGGCAAGAGCCAGTATGCGCTCACTTAAGTCCGCGGAAGCCATTCCAAATTGCTTTTGAAACGAGAAGGCCAGGAGGAGGAGGAGAGGGGGGGTCGCCTTTAAAGTTGAGCCTGCCATAATAATGCGACGGAAGCTGAAGTCTATTTACACAGGGCATGCATATGTATGGATCAGGTATACATAATGTTGCCCGCAGTTAGTATACGGTACAACTGTGCGAACTTCGATAACGCGTAATAGAGCCTTGAAAGCATCGCGACCCGTATCTGTCTCGCGCATTAAAGTTCGAGTTCGTAAAACCTCGCTCGACTTTTCTTCTCCTGTCTCTTTTTTTATTTTATTTTTTTTTTTTTTTGCAGCGAGATCACTTTGAGGGACGCAAGCGCGTAGCTTTCTTTTTTTGGACGACTTCTGTAATGGATTGCGCTGGCCGGTTTTGTGTCTTCGTAGTCGACTCTGCCGGGAGATTAGAGTGCGTGAGATAGACACGCCCCTCCCCCCCTCCCCTCCTCACACACCCATCCACCTTTCCACCTCGCACGAGTAATATGAAAGGACGCGCTTAAATTTGCCACCGCGAGGCCGTACAGGGGCCGAACACGCATGCCCGGCATAAGAAGTGTACTCGACGAGGCGACGTGTTTGACGGAAAAGCGATTTCGGACGTCGCGAGAAATAGTTGCTTAAAAAGTAAATTCGGGGTTCCATCTGACATTGCGCGCATCTGTATACATGCTTTCTACGGTACGGCTTTGTTTAACATCGCAGCTTTGATTGCGTACCTTATATATATATATATATATATATATATATATATATATATATATACACACCACGATTGCTGGCAATCACTCAAGCGAGATCTATACACTCGCGTCTGCAGGCGTGTTTATTTAGTGCGCGAATATTTCCCACAACCTATGCTGTCCATACCCACCCAGCTTTAGACCAGTGGCGGTGACGCTGTACTGCCGAGATCGAGGTCGTGGGTTCGATGCCGGAGGACGCATTCCTGAGAGAAACGTGAACGCAATGCTCGTGTACCGGGCAATTGCGTGTGCGTTAAATGAACCCGGCGCCCTCGCCCTCCCCTCCCCCTCTCAACACACACACACGCACACACGCACACACACACTACGGCATGCTGCCCCATAATGAGGCCGGGTTTTTTCGGCACGTAAAATCCCGTAATTTATTTTTCTTTTTTTTAATACTGCCCATAAGACTAAGAGCATAACTTTCTGGAATAGTGTAATAGTTTGCTATTTCTGTCAGTACTTCCCATTCCAGATGAAATTGCTAGTTGCTTCATTAGTCTAAAAAAAAATAACGTTAAACGACCTATTGCGCGTAACCTTGCCTCGTCTTCGCCCGAATTTCGCAACACTGAAAGCTTGTTCCCAACGGCATTCGTGCGGCGGCATGGTTTCTCTTCCATTCCTCCTCGTCCAAAACGAAAGAAAGACGGAGAGAGAAATAAATAAAGAAAAAGAAACGATAGCTACGCGCATTAACTCTAATGCCATCATCACTTATCATCACTTATCTTCCCCGCGGTGTTCAGTCTTTCTACCGTCCGACTAAATAATAAAAAAAAAAAGCGCAGAAAGGAACATGCGCCATCCCTTAGCGACCACGCGCTCGATGCGTCGCTCTTCTCTTCCTGGCAAAATCACGTGGTCGCGTGATTTTTTTTTTTTTTTTTTTTGCGCGGTATGCAGTGGGAAGGAAGAGACCAAGGGTGTGTGTGTGTGGGGGGGGGGGGGGGGGGGGGGGCAGATGCGTCGCGTGTCACCAGGTTTCGAAAACACGATGCGGTGATCGAGCTGTATACACCTTCGGGGAGAAATGGAGAACGTCGCGCGAAGGCCCTAATAACACGGCTGTCAACGCCGGTGACATCAGCGAGGTAGCGTCGATCTCTCTCCTTATGTCATTATATACCTGCGCCTCCTCAATCTACCGACCGGAAGGCGCTACGTCATCAACTTTGCCCTAGCCGCATGCCATCGATGCGGTTTAAAATAACGAGGGAAAAATAATATCGTCCCCTTGTTTGGGCGCTACGTCATCAACCTCGCCCTACCCGCGTGCCATCGATGCGTTTAGAACAACGAGAAAAAGAAAGAAAGAAAAAATATCGACTCCTTGTTTCTGTGACGAGACCGTGGGAAGCGGTGCGTAGTTACATTCGACGCTCCTCGCCGACGCCGTGTGATCCTTGACTCGTTTTCTTGTTTCTTCATTACTTATTACGCTTCTTTAAAGAGAGGGCGAGGGGGAATTTAGGGGGAAGGGGGTTGCACTGACAGCGAGGAAGACTTCGTGCCCAAAAAACACCCTGTGCATCTGGAAAACAGATCGATACCATCGATCTCAACTATCCCGTGCAGTACACCTCGAAAGCTGTCGGTCGCGTCAGCGAGCCACAGGCTGCGGCGTTTCAGCGGACGCGGAGTTCCGACGCTGCAGCACGTGGTTGCGGCTACGATTTGCAGCCGCGGCGCGGCCGCATTTCGATGAATGCGAAGTGAAAAATTAAAAAAAAAGAATAGAGAGAGAGAGAGAGATGCCCATGTACTTACAAAGTTTGTTACAGTTCTTGAAGGCGACAAACTTGAGTTCTCGACTTTAGATACGCCGCACCTGGCTTAGCACATGATGAAGACTCGTCTCTCTCTCTCTTTCTCTCTCTCTCTCTCTATCTATCTATCTATCTATCTATCTATCTATCTATCTATCTATCTATCTATCTATCTATCTATCTATCTATCTATCTATCTATCTATCGCTCTCTCTCTCTCAATCTCACTCCCCTCCCAACGTGTAGGGTAGCAAACTGGAAAGTCTATAGTTACCTTTCCTTCCTCCGTTCTCTTTCTCTCTTTCTCTGGAGGGCGAGTTGGTGCTTGGATGCAATGGTATAGCGGTCACGAAGAATGCGTTCTTTATCTTTCATCTCGACTGAATTTTTTTTTCTTCTTCGCATCCTTCGCGCCAGCTATACGGAGCACTTGCATTTATGTGCGGTTTAGAGAAACCAAGGCGGTCCAAGTTAATCCGGATCCCTCCACTACGATGTTCCTCATGGCCCACGGTGCAGCCTGGGAACATTAAACGTCCACAATCACCACTATCAGCCAACGAGAAAGACGGTTTAGAAAAAGAGAGCCAGCTTCCTTTTTTGCTAGACTGATATCACAAACACCAGAAGTTTCTTGGAGCCGCAGTCTCACTCCCGCCAGAGCGACCTTTACACGAACGCGTCCCATAAGACTCCTGGTATCGCCCTGTCGAACAGCCCGCTAAATTTAGCGGGTGACGAGGACAATACAGGTTGCAATAGCCTGCGAACCGGCCAATACACAGTACGCTTCAGCTGGCACCAGTTTTGCTGCACAGGTAAAACCATTGTTTGTATAAACAAATTTTTACTTCTAAAAACACAAAAACGTTACATCACATTCTCCGGGCTATCCCACCAGGTTCACGAGCACCGGTAGACCAACAAGATAGCGTCCCGAAAAGATACGCCGATATCCTAAGCCACTACAGACTTGGTAGAAGGATCTATCCACCCCCGCATCCCCAGCTGACAAGAGAAGAGGCGGTGATCTTCCGAAAACTACAGACCGGCACATTCCCGCACGGCACCCTGCTACACGCAATGTACCCTACGACCTATACTCACAAATGCGCCTTCTGCTCTACGCCCAATACCCTCTACCATATGGTATGGGAATGTCAACAAAATCCATCGACACCGCCCATCACCGGACCAACCGTCGAGCAGTGGGAGGCCCAACTGATAAGCTCGAGCCCTGAAGACCAGCATCGCCTGGTGAGCAGGGCCAAGCTATCAGCTCAAGCCCACGGCATCCTGGACTAGGGACGCCGCCCACCTCGGACAATTTTACCGTCGGCTCATTTCAACTAATAAAGTTTATTCCTCCCTCCTTACACTCGTGAAATCCAAGCGTCAGTCCCATTCCTTCTACATATGTTAACGCATAAACAACCCGTACAGTCGCGTGCAATATTAACTCCAAACACGGTGCCCGCAGTCGAAGGGACCCCAAGACTGCACGGTGGCACACACATGGGAACAATAGGAGAACTAAGCCCTGTTGTAATTACTGGTATCTATTAAACCATTTTTATTTTCAATGGCAAAGTTGTTGAGCCGGTGCCAGGAACGCCCGACCGGATAAGTTTTTCAGAGATCACGACCGCACTGCCGCCACAGTGCGCATAAAATGGGTTCACGGCGTTCGCCGCGATGCACGTAATTGACGAGGTGGAACATTTTCGGGTATCGTATACATGTAGGCGCGGTCTGTTTGATGGATGGATGCATACGGCCACATTCCCCGGAGGATGTAGGCAGTGGGCGTGCCTCGTTCAGTTCTTTCCAGTCTCGTTAGCGCCACGTCAACCTCTCTCTCTCTCTCTCTCTCTCTCTCTCTCGCTCGCTCATAAGCGAACGGGCTCTTCGGAGTGTGTGCGCGCTCCTGCCGCATCGTTTTTTTCTTGAGGCCTCATCCGGAAGCTGTCAAGCGGAGAAGACCCCGGGAAGCGCGCGATCGAGAGTGACAAGGTCTCGCGACGACTACCCGCCCCGCTCTGCACGGTCGCTCGTATATCGCCACTACTGCCAGTGTGTGCCCGCGGGTGTGGAGGGAGGTATAGTGGTCGTATAGTTAATTGTGGTGTATAGATGGTTACGGCGTTGCGCAAGCGCGGACTATGTTCGTCAGCTCCCACTCGTGTGACTTCGCGCATTCCGGGGTGCGGGTAGCCTCTCTTGGTGTGACGGTGTATAGTGGTCGTATATGTAGAGGTCCAGAAGGCACGATGTGGTCTCGACGTCTCAGTCACGCTGATACCTCGGTGCGCAATGCGCGTGTTAAGCGTCGGTTTCAGCAGAGTACCGTATACGCTGGTCCAGTTGACGCGTAGATTAAGGAGGACGTGTGGGGGGCAACGTTAAAATAAACGTTGATTTTGACCTCCTTAATTAAGCGTGGGTTTAACGGGGCAGGTATGGGGCTCGAGAATTAGATCGCTTGTTGTTGAAGTTCCGGTAAACTATGTACCAACGCAGGAAGAAGGTGAGGAGGAGGGCGCAACGGAAGAGTTTCCTGCAATAATCACCAGGGTGAACGGTGGCGCTAGTTTCTACGGGAGCTGCAAGCACCTAGTGTGCATGGTTCAGCTCGCATGGGAAGGTTGATTAGTGTATGGATTTGCCTGAGCTTCGTCCTTGTGGCTTCGAACGACTTTGTGGCTTTGCAAACCGATCACTTTCGACACGATATTGCCCGTCATAATTGCAATGATTCGCAATCGTTATATGCATGCGCGCAAGGTCTCATTGCTTTCTAAGTTTATAGAAATGCGAGTGCGCAGAAAGCTTGGTAAAAAAAAAATCAGGTAAAGTGTGGTGAATATAAAACTACGAGAACGTCTTTTTTTTTCGTATATACGATCGAAATAATTTTTCGTGCACACTATGAGAGCCCTAAATTCTTGCTTTCGACAGTCATCGTTGGCTTCCTTTCCTAGTTTCCTTTTAACACTACGGGTTTCGAGTGGCCTGTTTCATACTCATATTTTCCCAAAGAACTCCGTTAAATGGAAAGACAGGTTACGTTCCCTTGGTTGTCCCGAGGTGTTGTAAACAGAAGCACCGTACGTGGATATCTGCGGAGGGTGGCAATTCTTCGGCCGCCCTCGAAAAGTTCGTGAAACCGGGGTTTTGGTATTGATTGAGGTTTAACTCAACTCAACACCTTCGTTTATGTACATATGCATTTATTACGAACCAGTGTAATTCGTTCGTGATTCTACACACTTCCTTTCAGTATATGACTTTCGCTATACTTTCTGAAGGAAGCAGCCTCTGCGAAATGTTTTGCTGTACCTCCGAGACAGTATCGCACGCTATGTATGTTCCAGCTAACGTTAGAAAAAAAAATAAAATAAAGAAAGGCAAAGCAAGGTACAATTATAAGATCCGTCGTTAGAGGTAGGACAGGCGAACGACACAGGTCTTACAGTCGTATCTTGCGCAATGTTTTCTCGTATCTTTTCTTTACTTTTTTTTCTTTTAGCCGCTTGGCTGACGTTAGCTGGGACACCCTTATTAAAGGGCTAAATGTAGTCCGACGTAGCGTGAGCACACGTTACGTCACGTTGGCACGAAAAGACGGCAAAATATAGTAAGACGTAGCGTGAGCGTCGGCACACGTTACGTCACGTTGGCAAGAAAAAACGGCAAAATATAGTCCGACGTAGCGTGAGCGTGGGCACACGTTACGTCACGTTGGCGAGAACAAACGGCAAAATATAGTGCGACGTAGCGTGAGCGTGGGCACACGTTACGTCACGTTGGCGAGAACAAACGGCGTCTACGTAGTTCAACCGATGGTTCGACGCACTGGCGCAGCCAACGCAACCGGACGCTTCCAACGCGCTCCGACGCGCCCGCGACGTCGAACGACGCTGTCCCGCGCGCCGAAACGTGCCTTTACGTGAAGCATGAAACCACAGAGAGCGCAGTCGGGGGCGCCTAGGGGAGGTATAAGCAATTTTACAGACTCTCCGGAAGATGGCGCAACGTTGTCATGCCACCTAACGCAAACAACGAAGAGCTTTGCGTGACGCGTTTCTGGAATCAATGCAAATACGCGCGTCGGTGGCGCGTGGCTGATAAGGGTGAAAACACGAGAAGACAAGGAACGGAAATGCGATGCGGAATAAACGGCTGCGGCGCATGACACGTCGTGGGGCAAACAAATTCCGGCAATCCACGAGCTCTGTCGAGGCGGCGGAAGTTGGCAAGCAGACTGGAAAAAAAAATGGCGGTAGCGCGGTGCCAACTCAGACTGTATTATTCAAATGCATGTAAAGCGCAGGAAAAGTGCGTTTATGAAGCAACCATTGGACCGATTTCAATGAAATGTGTTGCATTTCAGAAGGAAGGCTTAATTCTTGCGACTCCGGACTGCCAAATCTTAATTTGAGGCCTGAAAGTTTTTTTTTGTTTTTTTTTATCAGGCTGGCATTTTCTCTAGAGGCTCAACAATACAGCTTTCTAGTGAGGTCTATAAAAGCACCAGGCGTTTATTTCTCACAATTGTCGCAATGCGATGATCATGCGAATATATATGTTTTATTAAAGCTAAGCCTTCTAACTGGTATATTGAACTGAATACCGGTAGCCCATTTCAATGTCAGCGAAATTAATTATTTAGAATGCTATATTTGCTTTTCACCTACATTACAGTCATGTTTATTTAGTTATTTAATTTTTTGGTTTGGGCAACAATAGCTGCAGGAAATCTGTCAAGGTTTTAAGGCAGACAAAAGAAGCTTATGGAAAGTATTGACAATACACCGAGTTTGCAATCGACGGGCGCACTTTTTGCTAAACATTACATAACCAAAATAACTGATTTAAATCAAACCGCATGGATATTGCAGTTGTTGCAGGAGGTCACGTTTCATTTGAGCGGAGATTGTCAAATGTTTGTCTTAATGAACAAGCGGATGTCACAAGAAAAAAAAACATAAATATGGAAGGTTCCCCACTGTCGCGCAAACTGTGGTGCACAAATGCTCCCTTTCACGAATTTCACCCTTCCGCGGGAAATGAATGAGTTCTGCAAAAGAGGCACCGATCCGTACAAATTTGTTGTTAAGCGAGTTGACCAGTAGTATTTCGGTATAGGTTGAAGAAACACCTCGCGATGATCATGTTCACGCGCATCTTTCAAGAAAACACACCGCGTGACTCTTTAGAGCCTAACTTAACCTAACCCAACCTAACCTAACCTAAATCTTCATTTTCCGTAAAGAAGATCCTTGGACCCTGGCCGCACGCTTCGATGGCGCAGAAAGCCACGAAAGCGTTGTTGAAATACCTCAAGTCGACAGGTCTTGGCAACCGTGTGTAGACTTGGTGCGAACCTTCAAATGTGCGCGAAACTTTGCTCTCTCTCTCTCCCCATCCCCGCACCCCCTTCATCCAGTGCAGGGTAGCAAACCGGACGTGCGTCCGGTTAACCTCCATGCCTTTCCCTCTCTCTCTCTCTCTCTCTCTCTCTCTCTCTTTTTTTTTTTTTTTTTTTTTTTTTTTTTGATGAGGTCTTGCATTTTGCTTTGTATAACATCGTCGTTTTTTTTTGTTGTTGATTGTTGTTGCAGCGACCGCGTTCTCGTGTATTCCCGCTTAGATCTGCCAGTGTGCGAACGGAGACGAGGGAACCATCAAGCCGTCAGTCAGCGAACGGCTTTTTCTACGCTGTAATGGGATGAAGAAAATAAGGAAAGAAGGAAGAAAAGATATTTTACAAATATTCCGGAAAGTTGGTACGTTGAAAAAGAAAATATTGAAGCACGATGTTTACGAGTCCGCAACATTGCACGAAAAAAAAAAAAAGAACAGATGCCGCAGTTCTGTAAACTGCAGCTATTACCGCACTTAAAGCGGACAAATTTGATATGTGAATACACACCTACATTAAATTGTCGCAATGTTTACGAAGGTTCTGCAGAAGTCTTAGTCACAAGTTCGTGATATATTTAAGAGCAATGTGTAATAGTGCACCAATTTTGTTCACTTTTCGTGCCTTAATAGGTGCAGTTTACATAATTGTGATGTCATTATTTATTACGGAGCTACATACTTTAAAAGATGGTACTTGAGTTCTTGTGTTTTTCAATTTTTACGTTTTCAACAATTATTTCTGAAAAATATTGGTGGCATAAATAAATAAAAAAAGCCTGTTACCAACAGTCTCTAGATTTTCACTTTCTCTTTCAAATGCGATAAACCTCATCAAATTCGGTGCAATGGTTTTGCCGAGAAAGACGGTTTCTCCATTCGTGTGTATTTAGATAGGAGCTCCCGAGCTAGAGCTCCCGCTTACGTTACAAGCCACGAAGACATTCTAAATACACAAAATGACATTTAGAAGAAAGCAGACTTGTACAGGAAATAACAGAGAAAAAGCATTGTCTTTGGTGCCCATACGACAAAGGCAAGTATTGTCGAAGACTTGACACCGGACTGAGTTGGCGTCTCCCTACCCATCTTTTTTTGTGAGAATGGGGCAGAGTGCAGAAGTACCGGGGTGTAGTAATTTAACCACTGGTTTATCCTAGTATGGGTAATGTATATTAGTTAGCAGCTATCACTGTACGATTTCCGTGATAGCCAGTAGGTTTGGGCAGTCAGTCAGGTCAGTCACTCAAGTCAAGTCAGTCAGGTCAGTCAGTCACTCAAGTCATTCAGTCACTCCTTTATTCAATCAATCAGTTAATCAAGCATTGCGTCAATCAGTTAAACCCTTATTCAATCAATTATTACGTCAACCAGTGAAACCTTTATTCAATCAATCGTCACGTCAACCAGCGAAACCGCTAAGTAATCGGTCAGTCTGTCGGTTAATACTGCGATATCCATCGTGAGTACTGTACACCACTATGCAGGATGGATGACATTCTAGCTCAAACCTGCGACGTAGGAAACAACGGACCGGACGCGTTGTGACACCATCGGCGTTCTGATATCGGGTTTCTCTTCGTGTTCGAACGTACGGCCTGCATGAGTTCACCGTTTTGTAGAGTGCTCTAAAAGGGGCGTATTCCTTCTTTCTTAGCGAATGGACTCGCCGTAACCCAGACAACGGCGGCAGCGGCGGAGTCTTGAACAAAAGAAAAATAAACGTCAACCCGAATAGACAATAACTCTTACGGACCGTTTATTTCCGCATTCTGCTTTCTTACGAAATTTCTTTCTTTCCACCAGAAGAATGTGTGAGAAAGTAAACTTTTTGTTAGTGAAATCGTACGATGCAAACAGATCGTCAATACTGAGACAACATACGAAAATTGGTTGTTATCTTTAAATGAAATGTACAAATAATGACGAAAACAGAAAAGCGTACGAAATGACGACTTGCCGCAGGTGTGAGTCGAACCCACACCCTCCGCATTGAGGCTGTGGTGCTTTACCAATTAAGACACCGCGGCAGCAATCCTTCCGTCCACATTCTTGGGCATTCGTGTATGCATGCGTACAAGATTAACCACGTGAGTCTTAGCAAGCGCTCGTCGCGGTCATGGCGTCGGACGCCATGACCAACATATGTGACGTCAGCTTAGGAGCAGCGCCAACTGGCCAATAAACGCTCGCATGCTAGCTCAAGACATTGACGCTGCCAAAGGTCGAGGCCCCTCGCTATGCAATGCTGCTTTGGAACTTGATTGATGTGCATTAAGCAAGGCAAAGTTCCAGTACAAGATCGGGAGACAAGCCTACAGGTAAACGACTTCTGCTTGCTGTGTTCTTGAATTCAGCTGAGCGCTCTTAGCCATGGTCTGGGGTTGGGGTCTATGTGTCTACCTATCTTGATAAATGAAGCCAAATTGATCTTGTCGCTACCGTGCCAGCAAGAGTCCTCTTACGGAGTCTGTAAATCCTCATCAGATGCCGGTCAGAGGTCTTGGACAGAGGCAACAGACAGCGTACGACCTCGTCAGAGGACCCCCCAATAGCCATGACCAATTGACGACTCCCGCCTATACATCAACGAGGTCCTCGTGCCTTCCCCTATCAAGGCAAAGTGAAGTACGATACCAACGTTCGTTACGTTCTTTGACGCGCAACTGAGCTCTCTGCCCGGTCGATGAATTTGTAGGCGGATGTTTCCCGTCGCTCCGTAGAGGAAGAGCCCGAGCCGATTGCTGAAGGCAAGCTGGATATTTGTAAGCAAAGGGGCATAGTGCAGGGGATAAAAAAGAAGCAGACGACTATACGTAGGCTGTTAGAGCTGTGCATTGGTTTAAACAGTAATGTTTGCTTAACAACCACTTGGAGACTTTACCAGGCCTATAATTCTTCCTTTCACAGATATCGCGCGCCATATTTTGTCGAAATCTTTATTGGCCTGCGCAGAAGGTGACGCTATATATCGTCGCCGCATCTCTGTGGCGTCACGTATTGCATCTTGTCCGTAGCGCTGGACAGACAGAAGGACGCGCATTGAGTTGTTGATTAACAAAAAGAGGAAGTGACTAGCCAAAGCCAACAAGATACCGAGCTTTTCATTTCCATATGTCTGCGGTCTGTGTGCACTGATATCATGGTCTTTGCAAAGTGGACAACCCGCCGAGAAGGGGTTGGCAACGTCTGTTCGGCACGCCATTGCAACATCACGTATCGTTCGCAATCCCCCTCCCCCACAACCTCTTCTTCCACGTCCAAGACCTTCCTGGAGCGCATACTTTCACTCTGCTACAGCGCTCAGCTAAGCAGCAACACATTTGGCAGACGCAGTCGCGGCTGGGACTTCGGCATGTAGTCGGCGCAAATTTACAACCACCGCATAATGAGGGTCGCTTTTTACGGTTCCATTTGACAAATGCCAACACCAGTTCCAACTGCTCGGCTTTTATCACTGGCTCACCCCCGAGCGCACGCGAGTGTCCGTGCAATTTGTAATGCAGCCGATTTGCGTGCCTATCTTCGGCATCTCAGCGAGAACGCGACCATTTAATGTCAAACTCGCGTATTTTCCTCGCCGTTAACGACTTTTAGATTAAAAGTCCTGAGAAGATTGCATTGGTATAAACAGCCCAGGTTATAAACTATGTCTCGGAGTGTGTTTGGTGGAAAAAACAGAAAGAAAGAAAAGAAAAAGTTAACGCTGTCGAAATTGCAGTCGACCAGTCAACTTGAGTCTGTGCGGTGGTTTCTCGAAACCGTCCGTTGATGTGGTAGGGGCTGCGCCGCCATATATAAGCTGCCGTAGTCAAAGCACGACTTGACTGCATGCTATTTGGCGTTCTGATGGCGTTTTGCGTAGTCACCCAATCAACGTGCCATCTGCGCGCTACATACCGCGAGCAGTGTCGTAATAGCGTTTCATTTCTGGCCGAGTGTTTGTCGAAGCCCGCCAAATGCTTGCGATAGGAACCCATTAATTTCCACTGATAGCCAATTAAATGCGTTTTTTTTTGTCTTTGCAGTGTCGTCTGCCCCTGCTTTGAACAGCAGATGGCATCTTCTGCCAAGTGCAGAAACAGACGACGTTGCCAACGTGTAATTGCTTGTCTGTATGCGCAAATGAATGTATGGCGGCGTATCTGTGACCTATATTGTAAACACTTGTAACTATTTCCTGTCGCGCAACGGTGGCTGTCTTCGCACGTCTTACAGCAAGACAGTGCTGCCCAGTTTTGACAATAAACAGAGTGGAGTAAACCTGGTCGACGCACAACGTGGGTGTACTTATGGTTTGAGCCTATAGTATACGGCATTTAGCAACGTATTACTATCGAGCAATGAACAGTAGTAGTAGTAGTAGTAGTAGTAGTAGTAGTAGTAGTAGTAGTAGTAGTAGTAGTAGTAGTAGTAGTAGTAGTAGTAAAGTAGTTGTTTTTGTTGTTGTTCTTGTTGTTGTTGCTGCTGCTGCTGCGACGGCGGTGGTGGCATATTGAAAGCGAAAGTCTCTCCCGTTTTCCAGCAACCAGTTTAAGCTCTACAAGTATCGACCGTGTAGACCCGATCAAAACAACGCCACCATACCGAACATACCTCATGCGTTGGAAGATCTCAAATGCCCGTCCTCCAAGCAAAGCCATCAATTTGGCTTCGCGGGGAGTCCCAGGCACGAAGCACGCAATGCTGACCTCACCGCACTAAGAACTCGCCGCAGCTCACATCATGACTTCACGGACATCTCTGCCATCATCAGTGCATGCGCTTACAATATGGCAGCCATATAGTTCTCAGTCGCGAAACCATACTTGGCGTAAAAACAGAATGCCGCTGTAAAGCGGCCGCGCTATCAATCAGCTAAACGGAGGCTGTACTTGCACACGTATAGGGCTGGCATATGCCAGTTCGCGCTGAGTGTTTCTGCTACGTGCGTCCCTCTCTCGAGCCACACTTACGTAAACGAGTTGAAACTCAGAACTGTATGGATCCGTGAAGGTGCAGGTGTGGGTCTCGAAGGAGGCACATACTTGTACACACGCCGCGTTTTGCATACTAATGTGTTGGCGCTGTCTCACTCCATAGCAATTGAACTTCTCGCGCATTTCGGTTTGTTTTCATTCTTTTTGGTTCGAACCGCGTCCGGTATTTTTTTTTAATATTCCGTGCCACGCTGCAGGTGTACGCGCTGTTTTGGAGTTTATTGAGTAAGCGAGTGCTTTGGCCGGGAGTGAAACTGGCCACTTCGCTGCTGTTAATTTTCGTTCTTGGTTTCCTCTATCTGCAGGCGTTGAGTTCGCTATCGGTGTCCGGTTTTTCAGGCACGCGCGACGCCTTGCGCAGCGCGCTTCTGGTATGCCACGTATTTGTCGTCTGCGTTCGTGTGCCGTCTGCATGGCGGTGCTTCTGGTGGGAAGCGCGTTTTTGTCGTCTGGTATAGGTGACTGTATGCACAAGCACGCGTACTTGGAATGCCGACCACCACTCAAACAGCTCTGGAATACTGCGCTCGGTTTCGCGTGGGTGTATCTGTGACTAAGTGTTGTTTAATGTCCACGCTATACACGTGACGCGTGCGCGAAAGAATCGCCAGACGTCGCTTCAGGCAGGAGGTCCACCCGCGGGAACTATCACTTCGCGTCGGGCAACCTGATCAAAGGGCAAGGTGTCGAACCGAAAAAGAAGAAAAAAAAAATACCAGTTCGCTTTTGGTTCATGTTCACCATGTTCCGATGTCGTTCTGGTTCCGCGCCGGTACAGTGCCGGGTCGAAAAATTATATTTATAACGGTTCGCGAACCAGTTGGCCAAACTGAACCGGTTCTCAAACCGGTTCAGCACACTCCATTTTACACTGCCCCATGGCTACAGTGAACTAGAAAGGTCCTGTACCGTGGCTGTATGCTGCACAGTACTATCGACTTGTCCGCATGGCGCATGCGCAAGTGTAATTAAGAGGAGGCAGGAATTTACGAATGAATTACACAGATGCAGTAGAGTCAGGTAATTTTAGTTTCGCTTCATAGTTTTACCACATGACTGTTGCATGGTTAGCGAACTGTGGCATGCAATATATGGTGTCGAAGGCAGCGCGAATTCACATCGTATTGCATAAATTACAACTTCAAACTTCTAGTCTGTAGCAAAGAAAAAAGAATATCATTTGACGTTTCGCACAGTTTGCTGCTTTTTCTTCTTTAGACGCAAGTGAGGGCATTGGTGCTGCTATACGATGAACGATGTGTTAAACCATATGCCAGTATTTGTCGCTCATATGCATGTGGCGCTTAGTCTTGCGTTGGTTAAGGGCGGACAAAAAAATGTCCAGAAGCACGCACATAGTGTCCCACGAGTAATTTCACCAGCTGCGAGCTCGCCGCCCATAGGGCAATGGTGCAGCACGCAAGCCAAGCAGCTCGGCTCAGTGGAGCCCTGGACTAGGGGCCCAACCCTGCTAAGAAGGTCAAGCGTCTGCAGCGATGAAGACGAATACCGAACGCTAAGCCCTTTATGGACCAAATAAAGTTTTCTCTTTCTCTCTCTACAACTCGAAGTGCGTTGTACTCTTGATTGACTAAGCACCAAGCTCGCGTTGAACGATGGGCCGTCACAAACGCAGATTTCTCGGGCCGTTTACAGCGGCGGTTACCGTTCACTGTGAAGGTGGCAGAATGCGTTGTTGGGCAAGTTGGTTCACAGTATTTGGAAAGATTGGTTGCGCTTTGTAGACGATCACAAGGAAGCAGACAGGACAGGCGCCTGTCCTGTCTGCTTCCTAGTGATCGTCTACAAAGCGCAACCAATCTTTCCAAATACTGTGAAGGTGGCGGTAGTGATTAGCGGCCGCAGTGTTGTATTTACAATAAGTCGTGCAGCTTGTTACGTTTCGCCTACAACGCGCGGTAATGCCGGCGCGGATGCAACGGACGCCGGGGCTTCGTTCAAAGCGGCGGACATTTTGGCCCGTTCGACGCCGCCGCAACGCCTCCCCGCCAAGCGTGTCCAGGCGTGTTTCAGTGCCACGTGTCTTCGTGTGTGCGTGTGTGTGTGTGTGTGCCCACGCTTGTCAAAGCGCGGCAGCCGGGGAGCGGAGCTCCCCAAGTGAGGAGCCAGGAGGTCTGTCCGTCGGCGGGTTGGCGATGCGTCACTACACTCGTCTCAACATGTCTCTCAGCTCGACCGTGCTCCGCCGTCGCGTGGGCTCATGCTCCGCCGTCGCGTGGGCTCATGCTCCGCCGTCGCGTGGGCTCATCCCGTGACCTTCCTTCTGGCCCGCGACGCCGAGAGTATAAGAGCAGCTGCCCCCGGACGCCAGGAGAGAGGCTCCGATTTCTTCTGTTGAGTTACGTGCTCTCCCGTCTCTCCACTTCGGTCGACCTGACCGGCCGCTCTTTTGCGATGCTAGAATAAACAAGTTGTTCTGTTACCAGTCTACTCTTGCTTTGCCGGGACCTTCGGATGCTTCCAGTGCCCCAGGCCGCCAGGCCAACGCTACCCTTGGGGCTTGCGACCCATTTGCAATAACGGGCGTCAGCATCGAGTCCCCAACAGCTGGTTGCCAGCGGTGAGATCGCGACAACGGAGGCCAGCAGCGAAGAGATGCGGTTGAATGTATGCTGAGCAGCACAACGACCATCCGGGAGCAGTGCAACGAGCCCTGTGTGATGACTGGTTGCCTGCAGCGGAACGACTGCGCTGAATTCTTGGCTGCGAGGTTTGGTGAGTGCGGGACTTTCTTCTTCTGAGTTTTGCCAGGCTTTTGTTAGTGTCAGAAACAGAGCTGGTAATTGTGGTTGTCGTTGCTGCCGGGTTAGTTTGCGGCAAGACAATAGTAGGCAGTAGAGAAAGCAGCATTCAGAGCAGCCATGGATTTGAAGTCGTTGCGCAAACCGAAATTGCTGGAGCTTGCAAGAGAGTTGGGTCTGGATGTCTCAGACAAACTCAGAAAACCAGAACTGCTAAGGGCTATTCTTGAGTTAGAAGCTGAGGATGACGAGCTGTCGGAATGCCTTGAGACCATTGAGGAGAGGGAGACGGCAAAAAGACAGGAGCGCGAACTTAAAGAACAAAAAGAGAAAGAAAAAGAAGAGCGCGACCGTCAACACGCTTTGGAAATGAAGCGTCTCGAGTTAGAGATGGAACGCGCTCGTAATGGAAGTCAGGCACACGGTGCAGGAGAACGAGTATTGTTCAAAATGACTGACCTGATGCGGCCGTTTAAGCTTGGAGAGGACATTGGTTTGTTCCTGGTTAACTTTGAGCGAACGTGCGAGAAGCAGGGGTTCTCTCGGGAAACGTGGCCACAGCGCTTGCTCACTTTGCTACCCGGCGAGGCGGCCGACGTAGTCGCTCGCTTGAATAGAGAGGAGGCAGAGGATTTCGACAAAGTGAAATCGAGTCTGCTAAAAAAGTACCGGCTGTCAGCGGAGGCGTTCCGTCGGAAGTTTCGGGAAAATGAGAAAGGCAAAAGTGAGTCATATACAGAGTTTGCGTACAGGCTTATGTCAAACATGCAGGAGTGGCTCAAAGAAGAGAAAGCGTTTGGTGACCACGAGAAAGTTCTGCAGTGTTTCGGGCTAGAACAGTTTTATAGTCGGTTACCTGAGAACGTGCGGTACTGGGTCTTGGATAGGCCAGACGTTAGTACGGTGGCTCGAGCCGCTGAGCTAGCCGAGGAGTTTGTGACGCGTCGGGCTCGCGGAGCTAAGGACGGTCAAAAGGGTGAATTTGGCTCCAAGTTTGAGAGGCCGAAGTTCACGCCCATGAGAAAGCGGTTCGAGACGAGGCAAGCGCGCGTTTGTTATACGTGCCAGAAGCCGGGTCACTTTTCGGCGCAGTGTCCAGAAACAAAAACAAAAGTCGTGTTTTTGTCTTTATGCAGCACTGACGAGAACATGAAGCTTCTCGAGCCTTACATGCGAGACCTCCTCGTGAACGGGAAAGAGTGCCGAGTGCTTCGCGATTCCGCAGCTACAATGGATGTAGTTCACCCCTCTTACGTAGAACCCGATATGTTCACGGGCGAGTGCGCATGGATCAAGCAAGCAGTGGAAGCTCATAGCGTGTGTCTGCCGGTAGCAAAAGTGCTTATTGAAGGACCTTTCGGAGCACTTGAGACGGAGGCCGCAGTGTCATCTATGCTGCCCCCCCAGTACCCGTACCTATTTTCGAACAGGTCCGATCACCTCCTGCGCGAGAAGGGGCTTTTGTTTGGTGAGGCTAGCGTTCAGGCCTTAACCAGATCGAAGGTTCGGGAGCTCGCTGCAAAGGCGGTAGTTGCGGGGCCGACGTTGTTGAACGATGAGAAAGGGTCAGAGGCGCAGCAAGCTGGTATTCAGAGCACGCCCGAACTGAATAAAAAGCCTGTAGCGTTAAAGGCACCAGATACTGGAGAGGAAAATCCCGACACGGGAAGGTTAGAAGAGCTGTCTCCAGATTTGCTCATCGCGCCTACGTCAGACGGACTAAACAGGTTGCTAAAAGTCAGCCGGTCGGCTTTGATAGCCGAGCAAAAGAAGGATGGCAGCCTAGAAAACATACGCTGCATTGTCAAGGAAGGTATCGCCAAGAAAAATGCTCGCTTTGTGGAAAGAGGTGGGGTCCTGTACCGGAAGTATCTAGACCGCAGGGGAGTGGAGTTCGATCAGCTGATCGTGCCTCAATGCTATCGTCAGGATCTGTTGCGCTTGTCGCATGGGGGTTCGTGGTCCGGACACCTAGGAGTTAAGAAAACTAAGGACCGTCTCTTGCAAGAGTACTATTGGCCAGGGTGTTTTCGGGACGCAGACCACTTTGTGAAGACATGCGACACCTGTCAGCGGGTGGGCAAGCCAGGGGACAAATCGAGGGCGCCGTTGAAGTTGGTACCTATCATCACGGAGCCTTTTAGACGGCTCGTTATTGATACAGTGGGACCTCTGCCGGTAACAGCCACGGGGTACCGACACATTTTGACTGTGATCTGCCCAGCGACAAAGTTCCCTGAAGCAGTGCCGCTTAAAGAACCCAGCTCAGTTGAGATAGTCAATGCACTACTGTCCATATTTGCGCGAGTTGGTTTTCCTGCAGAAATCCAGTCAGATCAGGGCACAGTGTTTACTAGCGCTTTGACGACAGCCTTTCTCGAAAGGTGCGGGGTAAGGCTGTTACACAGCTCAGTGCACCACCCCCAGTCGAATTCCGTTGAGAAGCTCCACTCCGTCATGAAGCGCGTGTTGAGAGCATTGTGTTTTGAACATCAAACTGACTGGGAGCTGTGTCTGCCTGGAGTGATGTTTGCATTAAGGACCGCGCCGCATGCGGCTACGGGGTTTTCGCCAGCTGAGCTGGTGTACGGTCGCTCGCTGCGATCTCCGCTTCGCATGCTTCGAGAATCATGGGAAGGCAGGGGCGACGACCCAGTCGTGGTAGAGTACGTGCTTAAGCTCCTCGAACGCTTAAGAAGGGCACAGGAGTTGTCAGGTGAAGCAATGGCAAAGGCCCAGCAGAGGGCCAAGGTTTATTATGATCGGACAGCCAGGGCCCGTCGTTTTGAGGTGGGCGATGAGGTCATGATATTGCGCACATCGCTAAAGAACAAACTCGACGTGCAGTGGGAGGGCCCAGCACGGATTGTTCAAAAACTGTCGGACGTTAACTACGTGGTGAGTCTGCCAGGAAAGCGGAAAGCACAGCAAGTTTACCACTGTAATCTGCTCAAACCCTATAAGCAACGGGAAGCAGTGGTGTGCATGATGGTAAACGTTCCCGAAGAGCTTCCGGTCGAGCTTCCGGGACTAGGCTCAGTGACGAACAGGAAAGACACCGATCAAGTCATTAGTGACTTAATAAGTAAAGCATCGCTGTCGCCTGAGCAGAAAACCGAACTACACCAGCTCTTACAAGAGTTTCAAGGTCTGTTCTCTGAGAGGCCTGGTAGGACTTCTGTCCTTACTCATGACATAGAGCTTACCTCCCCAGAGCCAGTACGATCCAAGGCGTACCGGGTGTCACCCCGCCAGAGCGATATTATGGAGGCTGAGGTAAAGAAAATGCTACAGCTCGGTGTTATTGAGGCGGGTGAGAGTGATTATACCTCCCCTTTGATTTTAGTTGAGGTACCGGGCAAGGAACCTCGTCCTTGCGTCGACTACCGCAGGCTTAATTCCATCACTAAGGATCAAATTTATCCGATCCCTAACATCGAGGAGCGCCTTGAGAGAGTGAGTAGCGCTCAGTTTATTTCCACCCTAGATCTTGTCAGGGGTTATTGGCAGGTTCCACTTACAGAAGAGGCTAGTAGGTATGCGGCATTCATTTCACCAATGGGGACATTCCGTCCTAAAGTTTTGAGTTTTGGTTTGAAGAACGCGCCATACTGCTTTTCAAGCCTCATGGATAAAGTGTTGCGGGGACAGCAAGAATTCGCTTTACCGTATCTAGACGACGTAGCGATATTCTCCGCATCCTGGCCTGAGCATATGGCCCACTTGCGGGCAGTGCTAACCCGCCTGCGCGATGCGGGCTTGACAGTCAAGGCTCCCAAGTGCCAGTTAGCACAGGCCGAGGTTGTCTACCTCGGACACGTAATTGGTCGGGGTCGTCGCCGCCCCTCTGAAATAAAGGTGGCCGCTGTGCGAAACTTCCCGCAACCGCGCACGAAGACCGATATTCGGTCGTTCTTAGGTGTCGCCGGCTACTATCAGAGGTACATCCCCAGGTACTCTGATATCGCGGCTCCCCTAACGGATGCTCTAAGAAAGACAGAGCCGCAAACAGTCGTCTGGGACGAGACAAAGGAAAGAGCTTTTAGCGCCCTAAAGAGCGCCCTAACAAGCCAGCCTGTGCTACGATCGCCCGACTACACAAAAGGGTTCGTTGTTCAGTGCGATGCTAGTGAGCGAGGCATGGGCGTTGTACTGTGCCAACGGGAAAATGGAGAAGTAGAACACCCCGTCCTGTATGCTAGTCGTAAGCTGACGAGTCGTGAGCAGGCGTACAGCGCCACCGAGAAAGAGTGTGCGCGTATCGTGTGGGCCGTTCAGAAATTGTCATGTTACCTAGCTGGCTCGAGGTTTATCATTGAGACGGATCACTGCCCTCTCCAATGGCTGCAGACCATCTCTCCCAAAAATGGCCGCCTCCTGCGCTGGAGCCTCGCTTTGCAACAATATTCCTTTGAGGTGCGTTACAAAAAGGGGAGTCTCAACGGTAACGCCGATGGCTTAAGTCGAAGCCCCTAACGTGGGAATCAGCCTCAAAATTGCTTGTTACTGATGTTTTTCTTCCTGAGGCAGGATTTTTAACCTATTGCTTTTGTGTAGTGTTTCAAAGTGATGATGTGCTTTCTAGTGCAATTTTCCGATTTGTGGACGCGTTCTGAGTGCTGCTAAACTACTGTAAGGAACTAGGCAGCAGTATAAAAGGGGAAAGAGCCTGGCAGGGCTTAGTGAGGGTTGTGCCGTGCTTGCTGACTGAGCGGTTGACTTTCGGCGTAGTTCTAACGCTTGCCGGAAACGAGAACAAAAATGTCAACTCTCCCGAAGTCACTTTGCAGTGTCCTGTGTGCACCTGAACGTGAGAACGAGGCCTTCTCTGTGCGCTGCGCTCAAGAAACGCCAAAGGACGCCCGACTTCGGTTATGAGCATCATCGAGCGACATCCCTCCGGACAGCGGATGCAGTCCCCTGACCATCGGGATCTCCTTCCCCCGGCGGGGCGGTCTGTTACGTTTCGCCTACAACGCGCGGTAATGCCGGCGCGGATGCAACGGACGCCGGGGCTTCGTTCAAAGCGGCGGACATTTTGGCCCGTTCGACGCCGCCGCAACGCCTCCCCGCCAAGCGTGTCCAGGCGTGTTTCAGTGCCACGTGTCTTCGTGTGTGCGTGTGTGTGTGTGCCCACGCTTGTCAAAGCGCGGCAGCCGGGGAGCGGAGCTCCCCAAGTGAGGAGCCAGGAGGTCTGTCCGTCGGCGGGTTGGCGATGCGTCACTACACTCGTCTCAACATGTCTCTCAGCTCGACCGTGCTCCGCCGTCGCGTGGGCTCATGCTCCGCCGTCGCGTGGGCTCATGCTCCGCCGTCGCGTGGGCTCATCCCGTGACCTTCCTTCTGGCCCGCGACGCCGAGAGTATAAGAGCAGCTGCCCCCGGACGCCAGGAGAGAGGCTCCGATTTCTTCTGTTGAGTTACGTGCTCTCCCGTCTCTCCACTTCGGTCGACCTGACCGGCCGCTCTTTTGCGATGTTAGAATAAACAAGTTGTTCTGTTACCAGTCTACTCTTGCTTTGCCGGGACCTTCGGATGCTTCCAGTGCCCCAGGCCGCCAGGCCAACGCTACCCTTGGGGCTTGCGACCCATTTGCAATAACGGGCGTCAGCACCGAGTCCCCAACAAGCTGAACCCGTTGATATCCTCCTTGAGCAGGAACGTCGTCTCTTTCGTGTTTATTTAATAATTGTTTCTACTTTTAGTAACAGGTCGAGTTGACGGCCTGATTGGGAGCGTCACGGGAAATGTTGATTGCGTGGAGCGCCTAACACAACTTTTCGATGGCGGAAAACAACACGGCATGGCCGACGCGTACTTCAGAAACGCAAACGTCTCTGCCAAGGTGGCCGCGTAGTTCCAGCACTTATTCATAGTCTATTTCCATTCTCACACACAACGCAACTCCTGGATCGTAACAACCTACTAGCATAAGGTGCCCCGGTTGATAGAGGTGTAGCAGTTGTTGGGACCACGTGATCGGAACAGTCGTGCAATCTATTTCAGCACCCGTTGTTAAGCCTTATAGCTTGAACTGGTTCGGCACGAAATGGTTCAAGCTATATATATATGAGGCGACAACGGGCGAGGAAAACTTTTCTAAACTTGCTATAGGCCGTGTATTTCGTTCTTCAGAGTATAATGTACTACTCCTCTACCGATGAACAGATTACTGGAGCCGAGTAGGCGCTGTCGAAATCTGCGACGTCACCGCCGATATGTTGTTGATGCGTCGCTTCTGGCCTTATAAGGCCAGAAGCCCCCTGTCACACCATACCAAGCCCCCTGTCACCGTTTGAGCGGTCTTTTCTTTTTGCTATTGCAGAAGCATTACTAACTGATTCAGCTTACCTTAAATCTTTCTCTTTCGTGTTCCTTTAAGTAGCCGTATTCAGCAGTCTCGTTAGACTACACGCACATAAAAGGTTTGCGCGCAGGGGGGCTCTTGTTGTCCTATAATGAATTTCTCCTTCCATTATAGGCTTCTTGGCTGGCTAGTCGCTGCGCGAGACTTCAGCACTAACACGTGTCGGGATGGTTGGAGTGATATTTTCTCTGTTAGTTTGGAGAGCTCGTTGCCGAAAGCACGTTATATTCCAGTCATCTCCTGAAGCACGCCCAAGTCAAACTTGGAAGACGCGTCCGCCGAATGATATTGCCAACGCAGGGGTTGTTCTTTCTTCATTACATGAAAGGAGAGAGCGGAGGAGGAGGGCCGGGAGAGGCAAAAGATCCATCGCGGTGTGCGTTTCAAATGGCAGGAAGCAAAAAACAAATTTGCGTCCGGAGAGCATGCCGATCACGTGAGGAAGAAGAGGGGAGAGAGAGAAAAGGAGAGATCTTGTCCATATGAGGAACCGTCGCTTGTCTGGATGTTTCTGTAACGAAAAGAGTTTAAGCCGTGCCGCGTTACCGTATACGGGCAAGGCGCATGACTGTACCGTAAATGTTTCCATCCGCGGTAGAACGGAGCAGCAGCGCATACAACGTATAGCGTGTTCACGCATATTACCGTACGGCTCGTATGAGGACGTGTCACTGGTAAAACTACATAGTTAGTTGATGCTGAGTTTCAGCCGAGCCGTGTTACCGTATAAGCGGTAGTAATACGCTGATCCACTGCGTCGTACTTGGTCTGTTTTGCCCGACGAATGACCTACGGTGCAATGAGGTGATTTTGCGCCGCGGTGATGTGGCACCGCTGAAACGTTCTGGTGACGTGCACGAGTAGGAATCACACGTAAACGATTTCTAGGTGCCCGTCTAGTGCATTTTCTCTTTCCTTCTTTCTTTCTTTCTTTCTTTCTTTCTTTCTTTCTTTCTTGTTTGAGCACGGGCCATGATACTTCACAGGGGGCCCACTATAGTCGACCTGGAGTCGATTGCTCTCACTCACGCTGTGGCTTCGTTTCTTATTTCAAAGATTTCAGCATTTCCATTTAAATAAAAGGGTAAATTTATCCTATAGACTTCTTGCAAACCGGCCTCCTTTTTTAACTATTTGTCCTCTTCGCTCTACGCTATCCATAAGCAAATATCTTTAGTAAGTGAAGCCTACTTTCTTTGCTCGATTATGATACAGAGTCAACTGCAGTCATCCATGCGGTGGTTTCATTTCTTAAGATGGAGGCTGCAGCATCTCTCTCGAATGATAACAAATTTGCACAATTTGTAGATTATATTTCTTGCAGACCGATCTGCCTTCTTATCGACTTTGTCCCTATGGCTGCATAAAGCCTACGCACCGTGTACAAATAAACAAAAGTCACCAACAAAGTAAGTCTACTTCCCTTCATTATTAAAGTCTATATACCTCCCAGTCTGTTTCTTGTGGAAGGTATATACACATGTGTCGATAAGAGTATGTCCTACGACCGCCGTTCCGTACGCCGCCTATGTTATAGACAATGCACAGATTTCACGTAACAACGTCTGCCAGGCTTCCTTTAAACTGTCCGCAGATAAATTTTCACCACCATCTTCATCTTCATAATCAACGTCTTGTCTATTCTTTCTTCCTACACCCTTTCCCCTCCCCCAACGCCGAGTACCAGATAAGAGATTGATTCAGGCCGGTCTCATAATAAATATCTGTCTGTGTCTTATCATGAGCGCTGTATACATCTTCGCCACCCCACCCCTCTCGGCTGCCGTTCTTTCTTCGAAGTGCGTTTTCACTTCGAATGAACGCATATATAAGAAGAGTTAATCGCGGTACATCGACGAGATGCTAAGAACTCTCGGGAACGTATTCGAACGGGGCTCTCACTCGTGAAGGAGTCGCCAGCACTTTCCCCTCGTTTCGTTCTATAAATTTGTGATATTTTAATTACGTTTCAAAGTGCAGAGCCAGATTCCGTGCCTCGCCAATTGGTTTTAGTTAGGCGAGGCGTATGCGGCTCCTGTTTCCTGTACGCGATCTTACAGATGCAGTTGAAAACAGAGAGAAGGGAAGCGAAGAAGAAAAAAAAATGTTATTTACGACAAGGTCGAGAATTGAACGAGCCAAGACGCATGTGGTTGTAGGTCTCGTGATATAGCTGCTGCAAGAAGAGGGAGAGAAGGAGAATAAAGAAAGAAGAAGAAAGACGGCACGAAACGAAACGAAATGCAAAAAAAAAAAGGAAAGGTCACTTACGCAAGCGAACCTTCGCGCTGCTTCGTACACGAGTGAGGGAACTTCGAAGAAAAAAAATATACATATTTACAAAGTTAAAATAAAAGATGAAAGGAAAACAACAACTAAATCGAGGTACGATGCGCTTAAAAAGCTATTCGACGTAGAAAACGAAAATCCTGATCGATAACTCGAGTGCTCGGCCAAGTTTTCCTTGCTCATTTTATTATTATTTTTTTCTCTTTTCTGCGCGACTATCCTTCCCATATACTCCCGTCTCACTAAGTACTGATTCCTTTTGGATGCTGTTATGGCTGTGTTGGTCGCTTGTCTCTAAGGCTATCGTAATGAACGCATCGCGCAAAGAAGGGCAGCAAGCTCGCTTCGTTTATCAGATCTGTATATATTTTTTTATTATTTTGTTCTTCTTCTTGATTATAATGACACCGTAGCGCAATCACCCGTCGGGCGCTATTAATTTTGTGGCATTTCTCGCAACTGCGCAAAAAGTGGCGCCTGCGAGGCGCCTGCTTTCACCTTTTTCGGTCTGGTATATCACCGTCCAGGCGAATGCCCTTGCGTATGATATTAATGAGCACTGAGAACGCCGTCCCCGAGTATATCTCGGCATGCGATGTGACTTGAAAGTTATATGCTGCTTAAGAGCGAGCAATTTCAATGTCAGCGCATGTACATTAGAGCTCGTGGTGGTTAGCTTTCTACCCGCCGGGGTTGCTCAGTGGCTATGGTGCTAGGCTGCGGAGCACGAGGTCGCGGGATCGAATCCCGGTCGCGGCGGCCGCATTTCGATGGGGGCGGGAACACTCGTGTGCTTAGATTTAGGTGCAAGTTAAAGAACCCCGGGTGGTTGAAGTTTCCGGAGTCCTCCACTACGGCGTGCCTCATAATCAGAAAGTGGTTTTAATTGGCCCGTAAAACACTATAATACGATCTTTTAATTAGCTTTGTTTCTTCCTTTCTTTGTTTTCAATATAAACTCAATTGCAAGCGAGCGTCTTTCCTGTCCTGTCTTATTACTTTCCGGTACCACTTCTGTGCTTCCCGACCCGTCGTGGTTGCTCAGTGGCTATGGTGTTGGGCTGCTGAGCACGAGGTCGCGGGATCGAATCCCGGCCACGGCGGCCGCATTTCGATGGGGGCGAAATGCGAAAACACCCTGTGTACTTAGATTTAGGCGCACGTTAAAGAACCCCAGGTGGTGGACATTTCCGGAGTCCCCCACTACGGCGTGCCTCATAATCAGAAAGTGGTTTTGGCACGTAAAACCCCATAATCTAATCTAATCTGTGCTTCCCGGTTAGCAAGATATGTACTATGCGTTTTGCACGCGGTGCTTGGAAAAAAAAAAGCACAACCACATTGAGCGGCGTGTAAATCTTTCGGCGAGCTGGCACGGTTGAGGGCACTGTTACAGGGCACTGTTACAGGGAACGTGCGGGCAGCTGGCTTACACATCTCGCGAGCGTTGCATGCGGTTTGGTGGCGTGATACCTGCGGAATGGCTGCCGATGGAACTGCGCAGTGACAGGTGTTATTGGTGATAATTATGAGTCTGCGAGTATGATCATCGGGGGGAGGGGAGGGCGGTTGCAGGTGCCACCGTGGGATGCTGTACAGGTGAACAGCGCGAAAAGACGAACGAGAAGAAGGCGAACACACGCCGGCGCTGATTGACGACTAGAGTACAGAGTATAGAGACTGTAGAGTATAGAGATTGTAGAGTACAGAGTATAGAGATCGTACAGTATAGCATGTAGTGATTGTAGAGTATAGAGTATACAGATTGTACAATATAGACTGTAAATACTGTAGAGTATAGTGTATAGTGTATACAGTAGTGTATAGAGTATACAAATTCTACAGTATAGAGTATAGAGATTGTACAATATAGACTATAAAGACTGTAGAGTATATAAACTGTAGAGTATAGAGATTGTAGAGTACAGAGTATAGAGATCGTACACTATAGCATATAGTGATTGTAGAGTATAGAGTATACAGATTGTACAATACAGACTGTAACGACTGTAGAGTATAGAGACTTTAGTGTATAGAGTATACAGATTCTACAGTATAGAGTATAGAGATTGTAGAGTATAGTGTATAGAGATTGTACAATATAGATCATAAAGACTGTAGAGTATAGAGATTTTAGTGCATATATTATAGAAATTATAGAGTATAGAGACTGTAGAGTATAGATATTTTAGAGTATAGTCATAGAGTATAGAGATTGTACAGTATACAGTATAGAGACTGTAGCATAGAGTATAGACAGTAGAGTTCCCTGGAGAGTATGCACCGACGAGCCCAAGCCGCCACAGTGTTGTCACCGTGCAAGCACGTTCCCTAAGCCTCCTGGTGCATCTACTTCTTTAACTATCTTCGTCACTCGCCGGGCGTTCCGAGTTGACGCATGAACGCGCGCATCCACGTCCCTATACAACTCTGTATAAGCTGCATTAATAAATGCAGGAAGTTCACTTCATCGCGCGTCATATCTGTGCCACCAACATTCCTACCATCTTTAACTCTGCAGTTTTTTTTTTTTTTTTTTTGCCATGCAATTATTCTTTGATAAAGATGTTATAAACGTAGCGAAGGTGGCGTTATTGCAAGAGTTCTGGCGAAGCAGACATTCTAAATATGGCGCCAATAACACGAGCCTCCGAAGACTAATCACTGTCATTATCGCGCGACCGTTTCAGTATACGTTTAACGAACTCGCCGCTTTGTCTCCATGTGCCATCCTGCGCTGCCGCACTCTTGAACAAATGTACACCCTTTGGGTCGAAAGATCGACATTTGGGCGAGTTGGTACTGGTTGAACATCTTGAAGGGGCAGCGCAAGACGACGAAGACAGAAGGCAGGAACACACGGGACAGCGCTGAACTAGCAACTAACTTTATTCGAAGGAATATTTGATGGGAGAGCATGTGGCTATGGGTTGTAGTACATAAGCTTGCGTATGGCCTTCGAACAAAGTTAGTTGTGAGTTCACCGCTGTCCTGTGTGTTCCTGCCTTCTGTCTTCGTCGTCTTGCGCTGCCCCTTCAAGATATTCAGCCCTTTGGGTCGTATCTTGCCACACAACGATAATAGTCACCCGTCTTTACTGCGTTTCATTTCTTGAAGACGCTGCGCTCGCTGCTTTCCTGTCGAGAATGCTCTGTAGTGCCGATAACGCGCATGCTCTTCCTGACTTGGAAGTACCGGGCTCGCAGCGTTAAAGAAAGGAAATGCGGACAAGACAGATGACGATTATTGTTATGTGGCGAGATACGACCCAAAGAGTGTGATTTTGCTTGAATGTACGCTCTTTAATACCCTTAAAAGTGAACAAGGGTGCAAAACGGTCTATAACGCACAACCTTACACCCTTTTCCATTACATCATTTCTTACACCATTATTCCATTTTAAGGTCGTTAATTATATTACAGTTATTATGACTCTGTTACATCTTTTATTCTGCTTTTAACGAAATGCCGCTTGTAACGAAGTCAATTTCCTATTCCGGTGACTTCGTTGTACAGTCTGGGTCTACTGCATTATTACTGCAGTAATAGATGCGCCGGATCCCACGCTTATGTGGTAATCGGTGTTAAGCGAAGCTACTTCCGTGATGCCGCTATCTTTAGGGTGTGATAGCTAGGGATTAATTAACCGAGCCAGAAACGAGCCACCACAGTGTCCTTCGCTGGTTAGCTCGCTACTTAAAACGCCACTGCCCTGCCAAGGTCCAAAGAAAACCGAGATCACGCTCTCTTTCTCAGCTTCTCGGCAACAGAAAGCTCTTAAACCCGTGCGGGAAAGCTCTCTGCGGGGAGCAAAAGAAAGAAAGAAAGAAATCGAGAGAGAAAAGGAGGGAAAATTTGTGGCGAAGGAATTTCCTTGAAAGCTTCCGCTTCGAGTAGTCGTAAATCACTACTTCGTTCGGCCACCGAAGAGCATAACGCGATACGAAGCGGCGTCTTTGATGACCTCGCCGTGCGGGCCGACACCGCAGCCGCCGCCGCTGCGAATTTGGTTTTAACAGAGACAACGCTTCTGCATATCATACGACGCACCCGTGAATACTTGTCGCCGCCATTTGTGTCTCAAAGTGCTCTACTGAAGACGGCGGCGCCCTTCGCTGTTTTTTACGATCGATTTGGTTTTATGCGTCTTCTCGAAGAAGGAATTTAGAATCCATCGACAGCGCGCGCGAGCGTTAATGGAACTTGGCTAGGGGTGAGCACGGATTCGATGAAAAGCAGATAAGGCGCGTTTTTTTTTCTCTCACGCTTGTAAAGTAACGCGGCCACAGGGCGCATGTAACGATGATGGAGGGCTGATATACGACGAAGCGAAGAACTTCCAGGGTCTTTTTCATTGACGTCGTGTGCGCTGAAATGACTCGCACTATGCGCAAGTCTATAGAGACAACGTTTTCTTGTTTGACAGTGAAGCTGTTAGTCTTTAGTTGGTCGTGATTTTTTTCGTGGTATCGTGCTCGCTCATCAACGGTGCCGCCATCTAGCGGCCGTGGTCACTCGGACAGACCTCAAACAGCAGCTTGAAAAAAAAAAAAGCCTTGACTTTGAGTTTCCGCGCAACAGAATTATGTTTTCTCGTATATTCGTATAAAAGTCAGAAGCTGTCGTGTCTGCATCTTACGCGTAAGTTGTACTTTACAAATTTTCTGGCGCAATTTGCTTTGGAAAATTCAATTAGTTCAATAACGCATCCTCGACGGCAAAAGCATCGCCACCCACACTCTCACGTGGTTCCCCGCTCACATGGGATCCATCATGGGAGGCCCCACAAACCTCAACGAGCTGGCCCACTCCAAGGCGCGAGGTCTCGCTTTCCGCGACCATGGAGAACTCCAACGCCGGCCCGCAGTGGTGGAGAACAGAGATCAACCGACCACATACAACGAAATTGCGCAGCACTTTTATCTCGGCAGGAGAGACTTTCCCCTTCCACACAAGAAGTTAAACAGAGCGCAGGCATTGACCCTCAGATTATTGCAAACAGGCTCATATCCCAACCCGGCTTTATTCCACAAAATTTATCCCGACACCTATGCCACTAGTTCTTACAGGCACTGCAATGACATCGCTAGCCTAGACCATATGCTCTGGCGTTGCGCCTCGTTACGAGGCACAGAACAAATCAATGAAGACAAGTGGCTCTCCGCTATCAAGAGCCCCGATGCCGAGGCGCAACTATGGGCTGTCCAGAGGGCCCACGATGCGGCGGTCGGGCAAGGCCTGACTGTCCCGACGTGGGAGCGGCCCGCAGCGCGCTGAGTCGCGTACCTCAGGACCTTATTAAAGTTTTGCATCCATCCATCCATCGATCCAATAACGCACTTGCGCTTGGCGGAGGGCTCAGAAGGATGAGGATGTATGCTGCACTTCCGCACACGTGTGTGCGCGCGTGACGTATACGTCGCTTGTGGTGGCGGTGCTTGGCTGGTGCATGTACTTTCACAGGGTGGAATGGCAGCGGATTTTTTTTTTCAAGCTGTTTCCTTTTACAAATTTATTTAGGTAGCCATAAAAGCCAAGAAAAGCCTTTTTTTAATTATTATTGCGAAGCGTGTTGTTTGCTTTTCACTAGCCCCTGTGAAGTAGGTAGATAGGTTCCTGCCTCTCGCTTCGTTTGCGGCCTCTTCAATAAATATTTTTTTTTCCGGCAGAACACGTCTCATGACGAATGTCGACGTCAACGCGATTGAAATTGAAACAGTGTAGCGACACAGCGTGTAGCCACCACCAAAACGCGTCATGCGCGGTGCATGTATGCAGCCGGGCTGCTATCTTGCGCATCCCTCCGGACAAGCGCGCCATCTAGTAGCGCGGCCGCGAAGTCCGCGCGTCGTGCCTGTGTGAATACAAATTGATTCTCTGAAGACATATTCCGACCAGCACCGGATAAAATTTTACAAGATGTTTTTAAATTATTACTGTAGAGCTGCACCTGAGCTGCCAGTGAGCCGAGTTGGCGTCAAAGTTGTTCACTGAAGCGCGGCACACAGCCAGCGTCAAATGGTGGCTGAAGTTGGTCCAACAGTCGACTTAAAACACGGTTCCCTCGGCACAGCAGCTAGATGGTCTAATCAGGAGACCGTGGACCACCCAATGACCCGGGTTGCCTTGAATGAGCTTAGGCGCGGACAGACAGACAGACAGACAGACAGACAGACAGACAGACAGACAGACAGACAGCAGACAGACAGACAGACAGACAGACAGAGGCAGCAAACTGGGTGAATTTATCAAAGAACGCTAGTCGCATTAAATTCAAACGTCCGATGGCGGGATTTGGACCGTGGTCTCCCAACGCAGTGGCCAATTGTTCTACCTGTTGCAGGCATCAGCGGTCGTGCACGACACGAGAGGATAACAACCTTACATCACTCCTTTCTACTTGGAAACTACAGCTTTGGGATGATTGGGGGGGGGGTGCGTCTCGTCGCGCGCATGGGAACAACTTGTTTCCTCTCGCGAGAATGAGAGAGCGCAAGCTTCCGCCATCAATTCCTGTTTTTCATTTTTCCCACTTGGTCTTATTTATTACCTGCTTTTTACAGAGCCGCCATCCGTTTCTCGAGGCAGCTAGAGCTTTCCTGCACTACATTGAACCGCATTTGGCATGAGCCCCAGTTAACCCGCTACAATGCTCGGTATCGTCTCCAAGTCGCAACAGAACAGGCTGTAACGTTTCATCGTCAAAGTAGAATAAATCAGTCGTCACGCCATCGTTGTCAAACCATCGTCGTCGCCTTTCCGTCGCCGTCGCACACACATGCTCGTGTCTCCATCCGGCACGTACACGTTACGTCATGTGGTAACACTTTGCGGAAACGAAAACGATGTGTGTGTGTGTGTGTGTGTGTGTGTGTGTGCGCGTGCGCGTGTGTGTGTGCGTGTGTGCGCGTGTGTGTGTGTGCGTGTGTGTGTGTGTGTGTGTGTGTGTGTGTGTGTGTGTGCGTGTGTGCGTGTGCGTGTGTATGCGTGTGTGTTGAACGCCTGTCGATTGTCTATAAACAGCCTGTGGATTTATCGCCTTACAATTTAGTCTGCGGAGTTTTGTATATACCTCCAGTATACATACACTTCGGAAGCCAAAAAGAGGGAGACCTCTACAACGCGGCAAGGCGGTCTGCAAGAAGTGCATACAGACTCCCGGAATAGTCAACTGCCTAAGCCATGAGCGTTGGAAGTTTTACAGACGAAATAACGTCGACATCCCTGGCAGTGATTAATCGAAGTCGTTTCTGTCAGCCCTGACCTGCGATTGAGTCTAGAGAGAGATAGAGAGATATACAACTTTGTTGCTGCTCAACGATGGTTGACGAGCAGGCAGGCCTCAGTCCAGGCCTACCCTTTCACCGTTATTTCCGAGCGTAAGTGGTCTATACGAAGACAGATATTCTTGGCCCATGACCTCCGAGATCTCGGAGGCCGTGTTTGGTTCTGAGAGGTGCCCGGAGTCAACCACCCAACGTTTGGGGTGTGGGGACAGGGCGGTGCCATATGGAGGCGTAGAGGGTGGAGCGACAAGATAGGATGGTCTATGTAGTCTACGTTGGGCAAGCGGCCCGGCTGTGTAAGCAAAATAGCTGCCGCACATGAAAGGTAGAGACGTTGTAACGAAGCGGGAAATATTGCAACCGCCAGCACAGTGGGAGTCTTGCAGATGTAATCCAAAGCCGAGAGATATCAGAATACCCGGAAAAAACGGGAATGTCGTGGCCAGAGAATCGTTGGAAACATACTTTGTCAAGGAAACGGAAAATAGAGGCATCATGTGATATACTCGTGCAGTTCTACTCGACGAAGAAACATGCACGTTAGAGAACTCGAGGTGGCCGAAATTAATCCGGAGGAGTTCACCACTACGGCGTGCCTCATAATCATATAGTGGTTGTGGCACTTAAAACCCCAGGATTTAATTAATATTAAGAAATTATGTTCATACGCGATGCCATGTGAGGAAAGGCGTCCTATCTGATTTTTGTACTTTGCTTCTCTTGCTATGGAATCGTGCTTATATATATCTGTGCTGATCAAGCATCAACAAAATCAGTTTGTAGTAGCGCTCCGTTGTCCGTATTCGCCTTTCCGATGTTTGTTTTGCGCACATGTCTATTGAACGCAGGGATGGCCACGAGCAGCAGTTTGATTGACTGAATGGGTCTAACGGTAGGGGGACCGAACCCGCAACCTTGTGCTTTGTAGCATAATGCCGCAACCACTGGTCTACCGCGATGGGTCGAGTGATCGGTCAGGGTCCTCTCATTAAACGAAGAGAAGGAGGCAGCGTACGATGCGGTAGTCATGGAATAGTTTGTGGAAAGTCCTGCGAAGAGGATCGTCAAGTCGGCTGAATTAGCGCGCATCAGCGCTCGGTAAGCGCGGGTAGTTTCTCTATCCTTGTGTCCGCAACTTGGCCCACATATTCATCCAACCAGAAAACGATCGATAAGACATTAATTATCTCGGCGAAGACGCAAGAAAAATGACCTTTTCGACGCCTCAGAGAGCGGGCATTCAACCTTCCCTTATGTGGGTTCTTGCCTTGAACCGCAAGAAAGAAAGAAAGAAAGAAAGAAAGAAAGAAAGAAAGAAAGAAAGACGAATTAGGTGTCGTACACGTCGTCAACCTGGCCACCGAGGCGTATCGGGGCTCCCTGGTGGAGTCGACCGCATGGTTACGGAGTTAGGCCGTTTATTGACTGCCCTGACGACGCATCGCAAGGTAAACTCAATTACGCCGAGATTAATGACGTCGCTGTTTTGCGCGCACACCTTCTGGCTTTGCTTCGTCTTGCGCGTGCGTGCGTCTCTCTCTCTCTCTCTCTCTTGCTTGCTCTCTTTCGCTTTTGCGAGCGTTCACGCATGACTTGCTTCCCGCCCACGGCGCCGATGCTCGCAACAATTATATCCTGGAGCGTTTTCTCATTGGCTGGCGTTCGGTCACCCGTGCCACCGATGACACACATCGGCATGACAAACCAGACAGACATACTGCGCCGGCGGCCAATCACCGACGGCCAATCACCGACGGCACTTAGAAATTTTCCTTGTGTATACGGGTCCTGGTCCTTGAGTGCTCGCTGTTTCCATTTGCGTCGCCCTCGGACACACCTGGAAAGAGTAATAAAAAACAAAACCTGAGCAGACTTCAGGGGTTCTTACAGATCATTATAGGCGTCTGCTGCGACAGCAGCGAGGCTGGCTCAGTGGACACCGCATACAAACCCTTCTTTGCGATGCGCGCAACGTCATCGTCTTCGTCCTTGCGGTGTTTCCTGCTGTGACCTCCGAAATACGTACGCCGATACTAGAGATCTCGGAGCCTGCAACAGCACTGCAAGCAGCGCAGACGACTGTAAAGTGGCACGATACTTGAGAGATGCGCGAACTATCAAGTAATTTTCTTTTCGGAGTCGTATATACAGTACATGATTTACCAATACTATAGGAAGCAGGCAATTTGAGTCCCTCCAGTGCACATGTAGGACCACGAAAAAGGTGTAGATATGAAGTCTGCAACGAAAAAAACAAAACAAAAACGCACCAAGTTAGCGCATAGCTATAAGTATACGCAGCCATAACAGCACATAATTAGCGCAAAACATGGCCGGAATGAAGCCCAGATGCGTTCGTTCAGACGGTGCGCATCTAGAGCCGGAACCGGAAGCGTGACTTCACTCAGCGAAAACTGTAGGCCGATCCCGCGGAGATGATGCTGCCTAAAGATGTGGGCCGATCCCGACGGTAGCGTCTAAAAAAAAAAAAAAAAAAAGAACCACGCGGTGCTCTGAAGTGCCCGAGACGACGCTGTCTTTCCTCGATGTCAACCGCCGTTGACTCGCCTTTCATTTTGCCTCGCCTAACGGTATGAGCCTGAAGCGGGAGTCGAACAGGTGGCCCGAACATGAAAGCGTCGCGCAGAAAGCTCCAAACCAAACCTAACCAA